>NC_056733.1:215045330-215150330 GCF_019279795.1 Protopterus annectens | reverse complement strand
ATATATATATATATATATATATATATACATACACACATATACATATATATATATATATATATATATATATATACATATATATATATATATATATATATATATATATATATATCTATATATATATATTATGTATATATATATATATATATATATATATATATATATATCTATATATATAGATATAGATATATAGATATATATATAAAATATGTATAGGTACCACACTATTTATTGCACGTGATTTCTGGTGACAGAATTAGTTGAATGCACTACTTGTCAAGTGCGAATTAAATAATCAGTGTGGTGTCTATTTGGAGTGGTGAATGCTGAACATGGTAAGTGGGACTGGAATTAATGCCAACAACAATGGCATTAAAGTTAGTATAAGGGCTACCGTAGTCGATAAATGTTTTGATATATTTGGATACTAGTATGTTTGAAGTGTGTGTGTGTGTGTGTGTGTGTGTGTGTGTGTGTGTGTGTGTGTGTGTGTGTGTGTGTGTGTGTGTGTGTGTCACATTTAGTGGTATTACTAGTGACCTAATGTGTAGAGTTGGAGTTAAGGGAAGGAAAGTATTACAATTAGGGTTAGCACACAAGTAAAGTGTTGCAGAGGGGGACAGTATCTGTCTGCAATTATGGTCTTTTTTTCAGTTACTATTTCTGTCACCAATCACAAAATGACAATGTTTGGTTCTTTTTTGTGATCAGTGTCAGTCCAGAGATGTACATTTCTAATTAGCTGTATTGTCAACATGCTTGCTGCAATATAATGTGTGCCAGTGTTTGACAGTCAGTGATACTATAAATATGAGTACAGTTTTAAACAGCAGGCACATTAGTGTTCTTGTAAAAACAGTAACTTTATCTGGGCAAATATAAAATTAAACTGGTTTTATCAAAATGTAACAACCAGTGGAAAATAAAACAGCAACTCAGTAGAACATGTTTTGCCGCTCATACAGCAAACACTCAGTAAAGATTCTAATACAAAATTCAGAGATGAAAATCTTAACTTCACTTTTAAATTCAATGATACTCACACATAAGACTTAAGCAGAGATTAGAAGAGGGTGGGGTTTGGCAGAATGGTTATGATGTTTACTTCACAGGTACAGGGTTTGATTCTCACCTTAGAAGGAAAATGGCTAAAATGGTCTGCAAGGGCAGTTAGCCTGGTACACACCCATGAACTATATGTAATAGTTTACAGTCTCAACTCACCATGGCTCATACGAGTGAAATCAAGTCTTTAAACAGTGTCCTTTCAGATGAGAAAAAAATGAAAAATTCTGGCATAACAATTAAGCCTGTTTGGTAGAATCTTTTTGGATGACCAAATAAAAAATATCTGACACACAAATCTTTCCCAACAGGTTTCCAGTAAAACAAATCTTGGTCCCAAGTACCAGGTACTTCCATATGCAGTACCAATGCTCCAAGCCAAGATTTCTAACTCAGAGTTGACTGGTCCAGCCTCAGAGTATCTGTTCTTTACAAATCACTCAAGACTCCTCTGGATTCTCAAACAAGCAACTTCTGCCATACTGCAAATTCACCAGCCTTTTAAAGGTGTCAGTGTGTAGCTGTCACTCATTATATGACTTCAGATACTTGTTTTTCATATTCCTTGCTTCTGTACTGGATTATTACATGACCCAACCTATGCCTACCAATACCATCTGTTAGGCATTTTTCTGGTGGAACTATCAGGCTGTGTTAATATCTATCTATCTATCTATCTATATATATATATATATATATATATATATATATATATATATATATATATGTGTGTGTGTGTGTGTGTGTGTGTGTGTGTGTGTAAATCATATCTAAAAAGATAAAAAGAGAGGAAAAAGAAACAATTTGTTTGTGGGGGGGCGGGCAAGAACCCTGCACCACCACACCTCCTGTTAATTATATACCAACTCCAAGACTACATAACAAGGGGGTAAGGGCAAATTCCCAAACCCTGTTGTACAGTGATCCTGCAGCCAAAAGGCAAACATTCAAAATATAGTACTTTCCTTTGGCAGCTTAACAGTCTGAATTCTTTTAATGCCAATCACCCGTTTGTGTGTTTGACTATATAATGACCCTATATATATATATATATATATATATATATATATATATATATATATAGATAGATAGATAGATAGATAGATATACTTTCCATTGGTCTACAAAAACGAATGTCGACATCCAAAAGGCAAACCACAATACCTTGAAAACATAAATGTCAATGTGCTATTAAGCATTTGCCAAGAAACAATCTTGGTGCATTCAAACCTTAAATAAAAAAAAAATTCACCCCAGACCCCTGCCTAATTATATATACTAAATCTGAGATCATACAAAATAAGGGAAAGGGAATATTCCCAACTCCCGCACACCAGTCAACCATCTGTATAGTCAACCAAGTTTGTGCCTTCTGGGCTTCATGGATCTAGTCAGGCATACACCTTATTACAGATGCTAATTTATTATAGTCTCTTTATTAAAGTGCCCCAAAATTAACCCCCTGTACAATCCTTTTAAACATTCCCAGTTGTGGTCTCATCTTGTTATTAACTCTTACTTTCAATGCTCTAGCTAGCATTTTAAATTTAGATATTAACATATTATGACCACAAGTATAACTTGGGTGAGGCAAAGGGGCAGCTGTCCCAGCTGCAAAGAGTTAGGAGAAGCAATCTGCACATGACAATCAGTTTTAAGTGCATTAGTGGCTTTCAGAAATGAAAGCTGGTATTGCAATTGTGGTCTAAACTGAAGTGCATTAGCACTCCATGTATGGCATATATCACCCTATTGAAATGTTGACACCCATAATGCTGAGTGCTGCCATACTGAAAAACAAGATAAAAAATACAGAAGGAGTGAACACCTAACATTAGTCTTCTCCTTTAAACTTATTTTTGCATGGGGGAAAGCTCTCTTGCACCTGCCAATATGGGGAGACCCCCTGAACTTATATATACCAATGCCAAGATCACCATACCTCAGGGAAAAGGGAATATTCTGAGAAATGGCCATCTCAGACTTGATATATGCAAGTTGATTTTTTTTCAGCCACTCATTCTCCGTATTTCAGCACTCACTGAAATGGTCTCAATATTTCAAATGGTTACCATAAACTGTAGCAACTGCTTGTTACAAATGTTGCTACACCTTAAAAAGGCAGAAGAGCTTTATTTTGCTCCTCAGAGTTAAGGAGAATTGATAGAGACATCATAACAATGCTGGAATCAACACAAAATGAACACCTTCGGTCACACCAATAAGCGTATGCTGCCCAATAGTCGAACGAGATGCTGGACAAACTTCAGTAATCCTCAGGTAGCTGGAAAAGCTCACAATTTATTAAACATCACGACACTACACCAAAAACGACTGCAAACACAATACGACTGCAAACACAAAACTCAAATCCTGGTGAGCGGAATACTCACACAGAATATCGTGAGTACAAACATATACTGTGCACAACATAAAAATAAGAAATATCCCAGTTTAGCGCTTTCAACCAAGTCAATTGGTCTTCTAAGAACTAAAAGTGAGTAAATAATCTCACTCAATTTATAAATGTTTTGGCGCCAAAGGACTTTCAAAAATTTAAAGACATACTACAATTTAAGTAAAAGTTGGACATACATTATGTCAGAACATCTGTTCATAATATCTGTTCATAATATAGAGCTATAAGAGCTCAATATAACAATCTGATAAACTAATTGACATCATCACAGTGGTACAATATTAAGGGTGTAATACAAATGTAATATGATATAAATTGAGTTCAATATATTATGAAATGATATATTGGGGTATAAGCTATAAACTAAATTTATATGCACACATCCCTTAAAAATATATCCCTTTAAAAATATAAGGATAAATTCGTGTGTGCTAATTTTATATAAATTTCCTTGTAATTTAATTATAATAGTTATTAACCTAAATTTAAAGGAACATAGATGCAGTATGTACAATGTGTAAAAAATATGTAAAAAATATAAATATGGGTATATATAAAAAATGTGTTAAAAATATGTTGAGAATATATATATTGTATGTTATTGCGAACTTTCAAATAAATAATTATATTATAATAAATAAATAAATAAATAAGTGAATCAAATCGTGAAATTGATGCATATGTAACAAATATAAAAAATGTAAACGTTACAAATATAAAACCATGAGGATTTTAAAAACAGTGTGAATATATAAGCCTAATAACAGGGGAATTATCATAACTACTACCATTAATTCAGGAAAAAATCTAAAGTGAAGATATATATAACAATTTTCATAAGTTGTATAATATAAATACATATAAAAACTTGTTAAAAAACATTTTTATACAAAGTATATTAGTTGTATAAAAAACTCTTTAAAAAACTCTTTATAAAAACCAATTATAATAAACACTAAGTATATTGTATGGTACTAGAAACAGGAATAATGTACTGTAAGACCAAGGTATTAAGGCAGACTTGAACAAATGAATAATTGATATACTGTAAACCAATGTTGTCAACCTTGTACCTATAATATTAATATAACTAGGTATTATAATAATAATGATCTAACCGATATACATTCATTAAGGCCTGGTGGATTGGTGGCATCAAGATATAATTGCCACCACGTTTCTTTAAAAGCTATAAGGCTTTTAAAATTACCCCCCCTAGGGTCATTATATATGACATCTAGTATAAAAAACTTAAAAATATGTTCAGTTCCCAATGCCTGTATATGTCTGTATAGGGCATTGTGTGTGTCTTTAGTCTTAATACTGTACATGTGGTCATATATACGTTTTCTTAAATGACGTTCGGTTCTTCCTACGTAAAAGGCAGGACAGAGATCACATTTAGCAAGATAAATAACCTGTTTAGTGTTACAGTTACCTAATTTACTGACAATGATGCTTTTGTGTCCATTTTGGAGATATATCTTCTTTGCACTGGACATAAATTTACAGTAACTGCAAAAACCACATTTGTTGCTAGTAGTCCTACTTTGATGGACAGGACCCAAGTATTTAGTGTTATACTGTTGTTCTAGTAATCTCTTCAAGTTATTACCCATTCTATAAATAAATCTGGGTTTGGAACCTAAGATGTTGACTAAGGTCTGATCAGTGCTGATCAAATACCAGAATTTATTTATAATAACTTTAATATAGTCACTACCTACACAATACGGAATAATACATGCCCTTTGAAAACCAGGATTGACTCCATTATGTGTTAGTATGGGTTTATTCTGTATATCACCTGATCCAAGTAACGATTTGTATTTGCTGCCTCTCTGACTGATAACATATGATACCACTTCTTCCATCATCTCTGAAGGGTATCCTCTCTCTCTAAAAAATCCCTGAATTAAATTCAATTCTTTGTGTAATTCTTCTTCATCTGAAACCATTCGTACAGCTCGAATGACCTGTCCTTTAAAGACATTATATTTTACTTTTGGGGGATGATAACTGGAATAATCCAAATAGTTATTGGAAAAGGTCTGTTTTCTATGAATTCTGGATTGTATCTTCCCATTTTCGTTAACTATGAGGGTATCAAGATATGGTAGTCCAGAAAAATCATATAAATATGTAAATTTTAAGAAGGTGCTGCTACCTTTGATGAATTCCATAAATTCTACTAAAAGTGCTTCTGAAGCTTGCCAGATGATATAAATATCGTCTAAAAACCTAGAATAGTATCGGATGTATTGAAAATATTTGGATGGAAACAAAACATTATCTTCCCAGTTTAACATGACTAAATTGGCGTAGATGGGGGCACATGCTGCCCCCATTGCTACGCCTCTGGTCTGTTTAAAGATCTCACCTTCAAAATAAATGAAGTTGTTATCCAATACTATAGCCATAAGTTCTGCAATCAAACTTATGGCATCCCATTCTAGGTCAGTGTGTTTAGTCAAACTATTAGTGAAAGCTGATAAACCTTCATCTTTCGGTATGCATGAAAAGAGATCAATCACATCAATAGTGACTATGATGTGAGGTTCACTAATATCAAGCTCCTTCACTGGATACTGGGATAAGAAGCACCATGAGTCCTTCACCATGTGCGGGATGAAAGTGTATACATTTTTTAATAAGGTATCTATAAATTTACCAATATTAAAGGTTTTGGAATAACTTCCTGAGACAATGGGTCTCAGGGGTGGGTCCACAGTGTTTTTGTGAATCTTTGGGATACCCACCATAGTTGCTAATTTAGGGTGACTGACTTTGATAAATCTATAAATAGCTTCAGTTATTCTCGCCTCAACCCAGTATTCTTCAATATAGGAGTCAATTCTTTGGTACGCTATGTTTAATTCATTCATAGAGACAGTAACGTAATTACCAGAAAAATGCAGTATATTGTAAATTTTCTGTATATAATTCAAATTGTCATAGATAGCAATACCTCCACCCTTGTCGGGTTTCATAATACGGATCGAAGTATCACTCTTAAAAGTTTGTAATAACTTGCCTTCATCTTCCGTCAAATTTTGATGTGCCTTCATAGATGGAAGTAAACTGTATACACTGTATATCTCCCTAGTCACCACCTTATCAAATGTATCTATAGTCGGATGGTTTGGTGGGGTAAACTTGTTCTTTATAACTAATGATTGACATATGTTGTCTCCCCCTTCAATTCCTCCAGACGGAATCCTGTCTTTATAAAAAACTTCTAAATTGATTTTCCTGATGAATTTCTTAAAATCAATTAATACATCTGTAAGTTTGAATCTCGGTTCAGGGATAAATTTCATACCCTTTTCAAACAAGCTGAAATAAACCTTATCAATATATAGTTTAGAATAATTAAAAATTTTAAAATTGCGATACATATAAATGTTGTCATTAATGACTATGTCATCCTTCCCTGAAATGTTACATTGACTTATACTGGCTTCACTGTTGGAAACATTCTGATTTTCATTTAAGCTACCATCCTCCTCTATAAATTCCCCCTTGTGTGAAACTTTTGATGTGTTCTTTGGTAAGGTGGGTTCTTGATTCTTGGATATCTCTGAAAACCCTGTGTATTAAATTCATCAACATTAAAAACTTCATAATGTTCCACTACTTCCTTATCTGTATCAAAACCTCTAAATGCCCTGTTAGTATTCCCTTCATTAGTGGGAAAATTACGTTTTTTGGGCCATATATACGCTACTTGTTGTTGATATTGATTTTTGTCTCTTAACATTTTGTTATTCTTACGTGTGCATATAGTTGAAGCCCATTTCTCTGCTTCAACATATTGTTTGTTATATAACTTTTCCCAGTCATGAAATAACAGATCATTTACAATCATAGTATTAAGATCATCAACTTCTTGAATTAATTTACTTAATCTCTCATCATAAAATTTCATTAATAACTTAATATATTTGAAACCAAATTCATCAAATAACATATTAAATTCATTTCTACCTATATCTGTCAACTCAATACCCAGAGGAACAACATACAATATATATATTCTCAACATATTTTCAACACATTTTTTATATATACCCATATTTATATTTTTTACATATTTTTTACACACTGTACATACTGTATCCATTTTCCTTTAAATTTAGGTTAAAAACTATTATAATTAAATTACAAGGAAATTTATATAAAATTAGCACACACGAATTTATCCTTATATTTTTAAAGGGATATATTTTTAAAGGGATGTGTGCAAACAAATTTAGTTTATAGCTTATACCCCAATATATTATTTCATAATATATTGAATTTAATTTATATCATATTACATTTGTACTTCACCCTTAATATTGTACCACTGTGATGATGTCAATTAGTTTATCAGATTGTTATATCGAGCTCTTATAGCTCTATATTATGAACAGATATTATGAACAGATGTTCTGACATAATGTATGTCTAACTTTTACTTAAATTGTAGTATGTCTTTAAATTTTTGAAAGTCCTTTGGCGCCAAAACATTTATAAATTGAGTGAGATTATTTACTCACTTTTAGTTCTGAAGAAGACCAATTGACTTGGTTGAAAGCGCTAAACTGGGATATTTCTTATTTTTATGTTGTGCACAGTATATGTTTGTACTCACGATATTCTGTGTGAGTATTCCGCTCACCAGGATTTGAGTTTTGTGTTTGCAGTCGTATTGTGTTTGCAGTCGTTTTTGGTGTAGTGTCGTGATGTTCAATAAATTGTGAGCTTTTCCAGCTACCTGAGGATTACTGAAGTTTGTCCAGCATCTCGTTCGACTATTGGGCAGCATACGCTCATTGGTGTGACCGAAGGTGTTCATTTTGAGAATTGATAGAGAAGGGGCTTTCTCCTTATGGAGGAGCTCCACATCTTGAATGGACCTTCTTTTGCCCCTCAAGTTAAAGTTGGTCAGTGTAGACAGAGAAAAGCAAATATACAAAGGAACTTTTTTTTTTTTTTTGTTAAACAACTAAAAGTTAAGTGGGGCACCAGATTGGGAGATGGCATTGGGCACCAAAATAGCTAGCTTCACCTCTGATGGTGACTGATTATGACTGATGTTATGTCAAATGCATTACTGAAATCAAGTTAGATTCCACCTGCCTGTAAGCCAATATCCAAACCTTTAATGTAGTTAGTCATTAAAACAATGTACATGTGGAATAAAACACTGATTCTTACTGTCAGATAGGTAGCTTATATCAGTATATAATTTTGCATTCACAGAATGCACTTCCCCAAACATTACCAAAATGTGCATGTAAGGCTAAGTGGCCAATATATTTTTTATTAATTATATCTAGGTTTATGTTTTCTAGAATTGTAGAAACTTAGTACATGCCTCCTGTCCCATGGCATTAGTCCATTCACAGGGAATTGTTAAATGGATCAATATTCCTATAACTTCATTTACGTTCTTTAAGTCTGTGTTGATAATGTTACCATGCATTTAATGTCTGAACCTGAGGTTCCTCTCGTACTGAGCAATATTACTACCGCAACAACACATCATCAGTAGGGTAAAACTAACCAGTCTCATGACGGTCTAATCCCAGCTCACATTCCCTATTAGTGGATGAACAATCCAATGCTTGGTGAATTCTGCTTCACAATGATAGGAAGAGCTGACATTGAAGGATCAAAATGCGACTTTATGAACGCTTGGCCGCCACAAGGCAATTATCCCTGTGGTAAGTTTTCTGACACCTCCTGCTTAAAACCCAAAAAGCCAGAAGGATCATGAAGTCCCACTTTCATGGCCTGTATTCATACTGAAAATCCAGATCAAGCAAGCTTTTGCCCTTCTGCTCCATGGAAGGTTTCTGTCCTCCCTGAGTTACCTTAGGACACCTACATTATTCTTTGACAGGTGTACTGCCCCAGTCAAGCTCCCCACCTGGTAATTTTCTTGAGAGTATTATGGTTGGTGTTGAGGTAGCTTTATCAGTAGTAGTTATATGTCATCCTTTCCAAGGATATAAATGGGGAGTGCTACAGATGTTCAAGTCCCACAGGTTTGAAAATGTCCTGAAGCCAGGGACATGGGCACCTTTGTCATCAGTCTAGGTTTATTTCCATAAGTTGTGACTGGTTCAATCTTCTTGCAGTCATGGAATTCACAGAAGTTGTGTCCAACCCCACATCTGAGAAGCAATGATTTTCTGATGCACAGCCTTACTTATAGCACATTTCTCACAGCCATATATTATTACTAGGAAAACCATGGCTTTGACCACACCGACCTTTGTTAACAACGTGATGCTTTTACTCTTTAAAATCTTATCCAGATTGGACATAGCATTCCTTCTAAGAATAAAGCTTATTTTAATTTCATGGATGCAGTCAGCATCTGCAGATATCTTTGAGTCCAGGAAAATAAAATCTGTCACTGCCACCAGTTCTTCCTCATCTACTTGTACAGAACTGATAGGGATACCACCATTTTAGTTTTTGTAATGTTGAACAGCAAGTCAGCTTTGATGGTTTCTATGTTAACCTTCTTCAATAGGCTTTTCAACTCTTTCTTACTTTCAGCCATCACCGTAGCATCATCTTTATATCTGAGGTGTTAATATTTCTCTCAGCAATTTTGTTTCCAGTATCTAATTTGTCTAACCCACCATTCATTGTGTGTGGTATTCATATGTTTGGCTTTCAACTAAATAACTTACACTTCTTCTTCTTCTTTTGGCTTTTCCCGGTTAGGGGTCACCAAAGTGGATCACCTGTCTGCTCATGATTGGCAGTGGAGTTTTACAGTGTCGAGTTGTAGCCCGGCTCCCAATCTTCCACAGAAGGCACACACATGCACACACTCACACCTAGGGCCAATATAGAGTGTCCAATCCACCTACAGCATGTCTTTGGGATGTGGAAGGAAACCGGAGCACCCAGAGGAAACCCACGTGACCACAGGGAGGACGTGCAGACTCCACACAGGAGGCACCCCAGCCGAGGATCGAACCAGAGAACCTCTTGCTGTGAGGTGGCAGCACTAACCGCTGCACCACCATAGCCACCCTAACTAAATAACTTACACTAACTTTAAACTATTTACCTACTGTAATTTCCACACTGTCACTGTGTTGCTTTTCTGTCCCCAAATCACTCGCAGTATTTGGGTTGCCTTTTAGTTTGTGTATTTAAGAAGTAATTAGTAAATGTTTCCAGCATTTTATCAGCACTTGCTATAATGACATCAAAATTGACAGTTATGTTACATTTAACTTTTGCTGGCATATTTAAATAAACTTCAGTTACCTTTAATATTTGTAGATAACATGCATCCCCCTGAAATTCTCCCTCTGGTTTGTATCCTTATCTTCTTATTTGAAATATTATATTCCAGAAAATAACATTTTCTTACTCTTACATTTACATAGGTTATTACACCTTCATATACAGACAGCTCTTTGGATACTATAGAGTACAGAATACATGTAATCACCTTCTGTTGTACACAGTGCATATCATTGTATCATACACACATTTTTAAACAGCTGTTGTTTAGGTTAATTTGTCCATTTGATACCTTTTCCTCACTTAGTGACATAGAGAGGCTGAAGGACAGTCCATTCTCCCTGACTATGGCTGATCTATCTCACATTAACCTGTTATAAAGAGGTGCCTTATAACTTGCATATATCCAGCGCATCTTCCTTTATCCTTCTTTTTTCTGAGTTATAAACGTCGATTTTTCCATTTCTTAGTTTCACATACAGCCATTTATTTCCATTACACTAAGAATCGGATGCAATATGTGCAGCTGTTAACTGTACATAGGGCCAGCCTTAGCAACTGAGGACACCAATTTCAACAATTATGGTGGGGCCTCTCATCTGCATCCTCCCCCCTCTACCACACCACTGCTCCTACCACTTACTGGCTTCTTGAACTTAAGACTATTTCAGGTTAGATATCAGGAATGTATGCAACTACTGCTTTTTAAAATAAAACAATATGCTTATTTATTAGCTTATATTTTGTCTTGACATGTTAAAACACAGGTAAAATACTAGACTCCTGGATTAACCCCTGATTCAACACCTCCTATAGTTTCTTTCTCAGAGTCTGCAAAATATACTCTATCACACTGTAGGGGGCCAGTTTGATGGGTCACTGAGGTCCTGTGTCTATATGGTGTGTCAGCAGATGGGTACACCCTGGCTTACCGGTAAAGATGTTCCCAAACTCTGTAGCACTGCCTGCATCTCCTGAGCCTGAGTAACTAGCTGTATACTTCACCCTTGTTCCCACCACACTTTTCACTGTATTTTAGTTTACTGTATTTTATTTTCTGTCTTTCTCCTTTCCTGTCTTCCCCTCATTTGACTTATGACTTACTCTCCTTCACATCCCATGCCCAGCAATTGCACATACTGCAACTACTGTGCTCTTTCTGTATTATTTTCTCCACAGAATCGTTACACTATATAATGCTGTGACAGTGTACAGGTACTCTTGTTATCTATTTTACTTCTTATTTTACTGGCTGAATTCTTGTATCAAGTCTACCTAAAAATGTAATAATTTATGCTACATAGTGCATACTACCCTGACTTGTACTTCCGTGCATATTTGTTGAATTAAGTTTTTTTGTTTCTTCGGCTGCTTTCCACTGTGTTCCTATTTTAACACCTTCAGCAAAGAGAATATTTTTTCTATTCACCTCTGCCTTCCACAACCAGCACATATACCTCATGTTTCACTTCTCTGGGATTATTTTGCTTCTATCTGTGACACAACCATTTCTGTGCCATAGTGATAATTTGGTAAACATTCTGTCAGACATCACCTCACTTCTCAGCATTTGCATTTTTTATGCTTACTAGTGATTGTATTTATGCTGTCTGAGACTGTCTATTCCACAGCTACTTCTTTGTAACCTTACTTATTAACAACCATTCATAAACCTAATATCAGCAAGACAAGCAAAAGAAAACAGTACTTTTATTAATATGCAAAATAAGGATGCAGTTGCTAATAATGTGGTACCTAATAATACTGGACTTGCAAGTACTATGGGAGTAGAACTACAGGAGGAAAAATCCAGTAGTGTCTCTTAGGAAAGTTTCTGGATCAGATAAAGTTATGATGACCCTGCCATAACCATGTGCGGCCCCCTAAGACAGCAGGGTCCTACTGGGCCAAATTGGTCCATTTGGCCTAAGACTGGCCCTAATGATACATATCATCATGCTGAAATTGCATTGCTGTGACATATCTTGTTATGTCTTTTACACTGTGTTACAAACTAACCACATGCCTTGTCTATGAATTACACCTTTAAAATGCAGAGTTCACACTCAGCAGTGAGTAGTTCACGAATCCCACCATCATCTGTACTAAATTGGTGTCCTCATCCTTCCTGTATCAATTTGATGCACCTTTGCATCACTTCCTCTGTGAGTCTTTATTTGAGTATAGATCTGAAGAAATTTCTGCATAACAGTGGCTTCTCCATGCCTTTTTACTTACTCCTTCTATTTTTTTCTCCTCTGAGCTTTACTTTCCCCCCTCTGAGACCTTCCTTTGAGTAACTACATCAGTACTGGTTCCTAGTCCTAACCTTTTGTGAGACTTTTTCTCTGATTGAGGGTTTACACTTTACTATCCTCCTGACTACATCCCATGCTTCCTTCTGTCTTAATTTAAAAGTACTTCCTTAACAGTGCTTCTAGGCTAAGAAGCGAATGACTAAAATACCCTAGCATATCATACTAGTAGTTAGAAGGCAACAAAAGTGGCATAGCTGGTACATGGTATGATGATTGCTGCGCCCCACTGTATGAGACTGTATGACAAACATAGAGGGGTGGGGTATGTGGAACACTAAACCAGACAATAATTAGGAGGCGGAATATAAACCATGAGTAATGAAAGTACTTGGTGGTCCTACAGTATGAGGGGTCTAGGAATTGGGTGGCACTGGCACCCCTGTAACTTACCTAGGGCCGCATTTTACCTAAGGCCAGACTTGTATACTGACAATGCTTAAATAACAATTTATAACTAAAATGTACAGTACTGACTTTTTAAAATTTCTTGCTGGCTATTCATTAACTCTGTACTGACATTATGAATTATATTATATGTAATGTATCTTAGGTACACACTTTGTTATATGTATTATTTACAATACACATTTCAACTTTAGGTTCTTGCATACTGTATACTGTATTGGCTGCCTCTTATCCAAGTCATGACTGAAAAGGATCCTTTAGAGCAGTCCACCTACCTGACTAACAAGCAAACAATTTAATAAAAGATCTAGTTTGTTGGTATTTCTGCAATTATTCAAGTCTTGTTTAAGCAATAGCCTTTTTTGTAAAAAGTATTTAATTTTTCCTCAGGCTGTGTAATCTCAGATTTCGTTACAGTAAGTAATGGAGTTGTCCTCTGCATGGAAGGCTTTAATTTTAGTGCATTTGTTTAGTGCTCTTGAAGAAATGGGGTGTCACATAAACAGTTCTTAATTTAATGTACCATATCCAGGCAGTTTGACAGTTCAGTAAGCCAATCAGGTGCCTGGCATTCTACTTTATTATCGCTGCTGCATATATTAAGATGGCAGATTTAAGACCACTGTGTTTACATTTGTGTGTGGTTTGAGGGTTTCACTTATTAATAATCATGTGAATTAATAGTGTGTGTGTGTGTGTGTGTGTGTGTGTGTGTGTGTGTGTGTGTGTGTGTGTGTGTGTGTGTGTGTGTGTGTGTGTGTGAGAGAGGTTATAGCTGAGTAAGAATGTTAGCAAAGATTCATACTAAATAAACATTATTAATTCCACTGGTAAATAAATGTTTAAGAATTTTAGTAAAAATTCATACTAAATAAATATTAATTCCATGGGTAAATAAATGTCACCTGTGACAGACAACATTAGCTCAGTGTAGTGCAGATAGTAAAGTATTTCAGAATATATATTTATCAAATTAAGCATGTGTGCCTTTGCAAATTTCATTAACAGGGAAACTGGTGGTATTGTTTATTTGACAGTGTAATATGTATGGTTTGCAAAGATACGACTTGATAAAACAGGTGATGCATTTTAATGTATTTTGCATCATTTGTTTTTATTGTACAAAACACTGGTAATGAAGTAAAGCTGATGGACATAGAGGTTTTGTGAAAAGGGTTATTCAGATTGTATTTAGCTCTGCAGGTTTGCTGAGAAAAGAAAAGTACATTGATTGATGTGATTATGGTCTTGTATGAGAAATTTGCCAAATATAAATAGCATATACAGTAGCAAAACAATATGCTACTGGTTTGAAGTCATTTTAAGCAAATAAATGTTTTAAACTGGTATTTTAAATAGAAGTATGAACATAATAAGTTGGATGGTAAGAATGGGACTGAGTGAGATTTAGGTCTCCACACGTGTTGTATATACAGTCATTTGGTATCCATGGACCAGAACAGGAAGCTGCACAACCAAAGAAATATTCAAAAGCAATTTGGTAAATGCCAAGTTACTTTAGTAGCTATAACACTGTTGGTTTAGAGCACCACCTACTCAGATGCCTGTCATGTTCTCCAAGCTGCCTCTGTACTTTCTATATTACTTGCACAAATTCAATACTACTAATACATTTTTCACATCACAGCAAGATACTTGAAGTGTCAGATAACTATAACCTAATAGTCACTGTTTCTAGACCAACTGGCAGATCATGACCAAAACGGATCCTTTACAGCACATCACCTTATAAGAAAGATATGGCCTCTGAGACAAGTTTACTTTACTCCACATAAATTTAGAAAGTACAATCAGTTGGAATGCATTTATTAGAAGAGGAAGCCATATGACATGCAAATCTCTAGGACTAAGACAGTAAAGTAGCTGGTTACTTTAACACTTATAGCACTGTTGGCTGAGTGAAATTGCAGCCATTCACTTTGTTTATTTATAGTTTGCAGATAAAATGTTATTGCATGACGGGTTTAAAGATACATTGTGTATTTCACCAAATTCAAACCGCTCCGCACAATCTGGTTAATAAAATGGCTTTTCTCTTCTGACCTGCATTACATTAAGTAGTTGCTTATTCTGACCACCAGAGGGCACTGCTCACTCTGAGGAAGTCTACCCGATGAGATAAATGACAAAATGTGAAAGTTGACTTATTGCATTTTGCTTTCAGTGAAGTAAAAGTTAAATTTCACTGTCAATCCAAACAAGCAGAGTTATGAGAATTTAGTAAACCAAGTCACGGTCAATAAATCAGTTTTATGGCAATACATTAATTCTTAATTAACAACAGTACAATTCAATGCATTAACTTGGCTGAATTAAACACAAGGACAAAGCACAAAGACTTATTTGTGTCAAGGTTTGTAATCTGTGGTTGTGGGAATGGAAGCTGAATCAAAATTGCACCTTGGGATTCTGGCAGTATTTACATTTCTATAGTACTCTGGCTGAATCAGGCCAGAATGCAAAAAGGCTTAGTGGCATCCAAGTCTAGTCCTGCTGTCGAGGAGTGGGAAAACAATGAGAACTGTACATTATCACTTGTTGAGATGCTGTTCATGTTCCCTACCCTGCCTGTGGATTGATCATGGAGGGAATAGAGAGGCAAAAGATTAATTAAAAAAAATCCCTTAGCAAGCTATGTTCTGGTGCTCGTACCACTCAGTTCTGAGTGGGAAATGTGAAAGCCCTGACTCTACGTCTTGCCTTATTCTCAGTGCAGTGTGTATGAGATAAATGAACCTGATAGGTATGTTATCTTAGAGCTATAACTACACATTTTCACCAGCCAAGGACTGGACTGTAACAAGTGGGGTTTTTTTCTGTTCTTTGTCTTTTCTTCGTGGCTTTTATTCTCTAAGAAACCAACACAAGAATAAAAATAATGGTACATTTGCTATCCCTGTTCACAGCCAAAGTTCTGGATGTCAGGTAAACTTCGGCACAGTTTCTGTCTTAAGAGAAGTAACTGTTTCTCCAGTGCATCTGCTGCTGGTAGCCCAGGGAAGATACATTAACTGTTCACAATTAAGATGCACCCCCCCTTCCATGTTTTCTGCAATTTCCTATTTACCTAGCAAGTACCACGTTAGCATAAATTTGTGCCCACAGTGAGGCAAACATTTCAAATTATAAAGATGAGACAAGGCTTCTTCTTTAAAAAAAACATGAGCAGCTTCAAGAGTTTTCCTTAAATAATGTTATATGGCAAATATCCTCGAGAAGTGAAGTTTGTAGCTGCTGTGTTGCAGTGAGGCAAAGCACAGCAAACATTTCTGCCCTTCATCACAATAAGATAAGTAACAGAAATTGATTTATTGCACCCTTAATACATATTAAAATCCAAATACTGCAGCCAAGGGGTTCAATAGTGAAACCAAACAATGTAACACATTAATAAATGTATCAAGCTGGTGCAGAGATATACGAGACCCACACTTTAAAGAAAACTGCATAGGTTGTATAAAGTAGTATATGCAAAGCCAGCTGCAGATTTCATTTAATCCTACCTCCTAGGAGACCAATTAACACCATTGCTTCCTAAGATCTTCTAAGTTGGGAAACCACTTGCTTTCTGAGAGCTTTTCTCCAAAATCCTCTACTGAAAACACACAATTAAATTTATAATATCTGATAAATAGCATGAATTACAAAAATGTAAAATATCGTAACTGTTTGGTAGACAATAGACTATACAGTGGTGTTAGTATAAAAGGTCTGTCTGTAGATGCTGATTTTATGCTGTGTATTTATGAAATAAAGACTATTTTGTTTGACAAAAAATACTAATGTTATGGTCTGTCTATGTCCCCTATAGCAAACTTCTACATTCTTGCTTTACCTTGCTGAACTTTCTACAAGATTTTCTTCCTTATCTCATATACCTACCCTTCTACCTAAGCCCAATTATGTTTACTATGTCCCTCCGTCATTATTTAACTTGATATATACCTTTATATCTCCTTATTTCTTTGACAACTCAGTGAGAGATAGGTAGATATAGTATTGCTACAAGACTACAAGTATACAGCTCATCCCATATTACCCTATCCTCTCTGTAAATCAGCTACTAGTCTTGCTAATGTTTATTAATTTAGTCTTGCTAATGTTTATTATGTAAAGGTATACCAGTTGTCTACCATGTACTTCCTTGTAAATTATATACTAAATGTGAATCCAATACGTCTGTATATTTTTGGTGTTTACTGTTGTTGAGCTTTTCTCCCCAGCCTCTACTAAAAATGGGTTCCTGACCCAGTTGGACTTTCCTGGTTATCAAATATCAAATAAAATAAAATAAATAAATAAATTATGATCAAACAATTGGTTATATATCTAAGTGTGCATGATACATCTAATATATCAGTGAGGGAATTGTTCACCTGTTTAATAGCTCTCCAGTGATGTATGACAAGACTGAGTAGCCTACTGCTATTTTGTGATATTGCCAAATCTATGCAAATTATGCATATACTAATTTCACAATAGTTCAAAACAATACAGACCTACAAAACTATCTGTGTTAGATGGCTGGTACCACTGACAACATTATGAACCTTAATGTTTTGTATAAAATGGCCCCATTTGTTCATCTGTAGGTCATACAGCTATTATGAAATTAATGCAGTCATGAAAAATATAGGGAACAGTCATAACTGCTTTATCACAGAGCTTCCTCACCAGGAGAATCCAGGGCCTCAGACATCTACCCTACAGAGATAGGCTAAAAGCCCTGTCCCTCTACTCAGTCTCATACAGACTCCTCAGAGGTGACCTCTGTCTGGCATACAAAGAAATCTCAGATCCCAGCTTGATGGGACTGCTGCATATCCGCAAGTCATGTTCCACTCGAGTAACTCGCACTCACGACCTCAACCTGGTCTGTGACATTAATGGGACTGGTTGGCAGGACAAATTTGTGTCCCAGAGACTCCCCAGTCTGTGGAATAGACTCCCTCTCCATGTCAAGCAGAGTACCTCATTAACCCTTTTTAAGCGAAACCTGGATAACTGGATGGGGAACAAAAAATACACCCCTGGGATTCCACCTGTGTTCCTGCTGGATAGGGGCAGCGGGTGCTGACATGTCAGAACATGGGATAAATTCTTGGCTAGGCTTGTAAAGGCCTCAGGGCCAATAGCCTAGTAACTTCCGATGATCCTATGATAAAAAAAGCATTTATATCACAGAATGTCTTCACATATATAACCATATTTTATTGTCATTTTTGAACACCCACTGTTTGAACACCCCCCCCCCAACATAGCAGTGGGGGGGGGGGTTTGTATTATTAATGAAAACAATAAACATCCTATTTTTTGTAACTTTTTTTTACAAACACTCCTTAATAACTCCAGCTCTACACATCCCATGCTGACCATTTCATTTCACTATCTTTGGGAAGTCATGTCTGTTTTTTAGATGTCTAAGTTTTATGTATGTACCTTTACCAGGACTTCAGAAATTAGACTTTGAAATCAGTGATGACTATACTTGTTTCAGGATTACAGGGAAGTCTTTTACAAACATGATTTTATCTTTACAGGATACACAGGAATGCTTTCCTGATGACTATAGTCTTAAGGAAGCAATGAGATTGAGGGAGTGTATCATACTGGGAAAATATAGACCTTTCAGCCAGCCAAGTCAGAGTGAGGCAGGTATATACAGTGAATACATGGGGAATAAGCTGTATCTGGGAATAAAAGTTATCTTCTATTAGCAGAGGAAAAAAGATTCATGAACACTGAGGTCTTGGTAGGAGTATGGGAAGAAATCCATAGATAGCTTTGAGTAAAAAGATAAGACAATCTGCAGAGGCTTGAAAAGACCTAAAGCTGTGTTTGAGAAGCTGTTATCTGAAAAGAATAACTGAAACTATATTTACAAAGCTATTTTCCTGACAGAGAAGGAAGCTGCCTGCCTGCATAAGAAAAATAGTTGAAAGACTGTGACTTGTAAGTACTGAACTGCTTTGTAAATCGTTTGGGAGTGTAGTAAACTACTGAACTGGATTCTCAAAGATTTATTTGTACAGACCGCCTGCACTTGTGAAAGCATTTGTATGACTTGGTTATATTTTATTTATTTAGTTTTATATGTATGTATATATATATATCTATCTATCTATATATATATCTGCAATAAAGCATTATTTTCAATATCCTTATGAATAAATCTGTTTAATAATTTAATAACAGCAAAGTTGCCTCCAATGACTGCTTCTCTGACTTGAAGCATATCCAAAATAATACAGTAGAAATCATCCCATTTAGAGTGAGACTTAAACTTCTTTCTTGCCAAATGTCCCTTCTTGCCTTACACTTGGATTACCAGCTGATAAGTCTCTGTCCCTTCTTCTTCTTTTGGTTTTTCCTGGTTAGGGGTTGCCACAGGGGATTGCCTTGTCTGCTTGTGATTGGCAGTGGAGTTTTTATGGTGTCGAGTTGCCAGCCCAGCGCCCAAACTTCCACAGAAGGCACACACACACATGTACTCACGCCTATGGCCAATTTAGAGTGTCTAATCCACCTACAGCATGTCTTTGGAATGTGGGAGGAAACCGGAGTACACCCACGTGACCACAGGAAGGACATGCAAACTCCACACCTAAGGCACCCCAGCCAAGGATCGAACTGGAGAACCTCTTGCTGTGAGGCGGCAGTTCTTACAGCTGCACCACTGTGGCTGCCCTGATAAGTCTCTGTCCCTAAGACTCCTAATTTTTATTTATTTATTTATATTACCATGCTGTGAATGTCCATCAGGATAAAGTTAATGATACCAACATGTCAAACAGCTGCACTGTCGTAACTGTCGGACCCTCATTAGTTAAAACTGACCACAAATCAGTCACCTTCGAGCAGCCACTAACATCAGAACTCACAAATGGTGAAATCAGACTAAAAAACTTCACTAAGCCAAACTATACCCTCCTAGGTGAAGGTATAAATGCATTCCAAGCCCCACCCCAAGCTTGAAGTGGTAACTATGCTGAAGCTTTCACTAAAGCCCTGTACAATCACTTGCATAAATGTATAAACTCAGCTGTACCAGAAAAAATCAAAGCCAGAGCCCCAAGTAAAAACAAGCTGCCATGGTGGACATACAACTTCAACAAACTTTACAATAAAAGCAAAAATTTGCTGTTCTGGAAAACAAAGTCAAAGCCCCAACAATGGAAAAGCACCATCCTCAGCCTCAACAGGCAAATAAGACTTGTCAAATCCTCCAAAGGCTCCTTAGAGAAACTTAGCATGTACAGCCAAGGATAACCATAAAGTCTTTACAGCAATGCATGTAATCTAAAGGGTAGGACCCAAGCATGTGCAGAACTAGTGGCCAGTGGTATCACATACACTGACCCTACAGAGATAGCAAACCTGCTAGTGGATAGGTATGGTGAAAATTTCACTCCCATATCCCCTCCTAACATACAACAAACCTTCCTCCAAACTCCCCCCCACCCTGCATATCTGAAGAGCAGGTTATCAAAGCCTTGTCCAAGGCAAAAAACACAGCCTCTACAGGACCAGAAAACATCCCAGACTGTCTTCTAAACATGCTAAAACATGAACTAGCATCACCCCTAAGTATCCTTTTCAATTATAGCCTAACCACAGACTTTGTTCCTGCAGAATGGAGAACAGCAGCAGTTATTCCCCTCCACAAAGGTGGCCTAGCAATAGACCTGGGGAATTACAGACCCATAAGCCTGACTAGCCTCATCTGTAAGGCCTTGAAAATTATCATTATGGGTCTTATAAATAAAGACATAGGTGACCTCCAAACCCTGGATCCTACCCAGTTTGGCTTCATGAAGGGCAGATCCTCCTTGTTAAATCTGGTGGATTTCCTTGAAAATGTGACCAAGGCCACAAGGCCATTGACAGGGACAAATCTATGCACACAGCATACCTTGACCTGACAAAGGCTTGAGACACAATCCCACCTTCAGGCATTACTGATAAACGTAGCTAACTGGATTGCCAACTGAATTACAAACTGGACACACACTATCAAAGTGGATGACTCCACATCAACGAGCAGACCTGTTACCAGTGGGGTGCCACAGGGGTCAGTGCTGGGCCCCCTACTATTTGGTATATACTTCTCAGAAGTTCAGGTCAAAATTAAGGGGTTGTGCCTAATCAAGTTTGCAGATGACTGCAAACTAGGTGCAATCATTGAATCTCCAAATGAGGTCAGTATACTCCAGGAGGACCTCACGCAGACCAACAACTGGTGTATTAGTCACAGTCTCAAACTAAATGCAAAGAAGTGTATCATCATTCCCTTTGGCACAAACAATATCCTCTCACGCTATCAAATCAACAACAATACCCTAAGTACCCATGAAGTGGTAATGGGTCTGGGATCTTAAGTTGACTGCGACCTTAACTTCGACCACCATGTGTCTACTCTAGAAGGAAAGCTTTCTACATGTCACACTTGATTAGTAAAGGCATCACCTCTTGAGCAAAAGAAGTTATAACCCCCCTATAGTCGGCACTTATCTGGCCCATAATTGAGTATAATGCCCTGTTTCTCATGTACTGTACTAAGCACCTGCAGCAATTGGAGAGACCTCAGAGGTTCCTAACAAAGAAGATCAAGGGGCTCCAGCATGTGCCTTACACAGACCAACTAAAGTCCAGGGCACTATACTCCATATCATATAGATGTCTTAGGGGAGACTTATGCCTGAACTACAGAGCAATCCAAGACCCAAACCTAATGAACTTGCTACATATCCGTAAATCAAATGGGACTCCATTCCAGAGACCTAAATATGGCATGCGACTTAAATAAGACATGCTGGAGGGAAAGATTTATCTCCCAGTGACTGTTGCATCTTTGGAACAGGCTACCAATTCTTGTGAAACAGAGTACCTGTATGACACTGT
Source organism: Protopterus annectens (assembly GCF_019279795.1). Taxonomy (NCBI): domain Eukaryota; kingdom Metazoa; phylum Chordata; order Ceratodontiformes; family Protopteridae; genus Protopterus; species Protopterus annectens. Next base: position 215,127,941 of record NC_056733.1, on the reverse strand, counting down.
TCAAGAGGAACCTGGATGAGTGGATGGGGCATCATAAATTCTTACTGGAGACAGAGCCCACAACCCTCCTAGACATGGGCATGACATGCATCTACCCTCAGTCTGTGGATTGGAAGATGATGCCCAGACAACATGTGTTTTATTAGCTGCATGGGTACTGGTCTGCTGCAGGAACCAGACAGGAGGAGGGGAATGAGTGGCTGATGCTGGCTTGCCCACCAAGGAGATGGGGGCAATCAAACTAGCTGTTTGGGTGTAGGTGTATGTTCAGAGCTGTGATCAGTGTGACACAACAATGTGCTGCACAGGTAAGGACTGGCATGTGTGGCTGTACACATGCACCCCCTATGAGTAACAATGATGGATGCTGCAGCTGCCTATGGGAAAACAGTTAAGCAAGGGAGGAAGGCCCATATGAAAAGCAAACTGGCCCACTCTCTAATACCCAACCCTTGCTTCTGAAGGAAACAGATGATTTGATTAGGCTCTTATCTTGGCTAGAGAATGAATGGTTCATAAATATCTCACTGCATAGGGAGAACTAACGTGCCCACTAACCACAGCAAGAGGAGCTCTTGAGTAGTTTGTGCAGATTAGTAAAAAGAAAAACATACATGCATGCAAGTAACAAAATATATATTAACAACAATATATCAGAAGAAGTCAGACTATCTAGTACAGCAATAAACATATAGTGAGTATGCCAGTAGAAATATATGAAAGACAATTATAGACCCATAGACCTAATCCCAAGTAGCACTACATTTTAAAAATGCTCAACGTTTCTGCAGTTTTAGTAATTAGTTAACACAGTCTTACAAAGAATTCAAATTTTACAAAAAGGGGATATATGGAAAAAAATAAACAGAACTGCATACAGCAATTTGCTACATCCCCTGACAGGCTCCATTTCCAGTGATTTAAAGTGGAAGCCACAAAACTACATGCTAGTTTTAGGGTACGTCAGGGGAATGTGCTGTATATGTATGTTTGAAAGTAACCTTAAGAATATTGTAATCTGAGCAATATCTTGTCAAATGGTAAGTAGTTCTAGGAGATAAGGGTGTTACCTAAGTTACTCCACAACTTCATTTTCATAGCCCCATGTACGCAAGACTTAACTCCTGAAAGAAAGTGTAATGTTTTTGTCATTTTTTCAAAGACTCTGGAAATATATTCAAAATACTGAGCAGCTAGCAAGAGAAGCAGCTGCAGCAGCTCAGCAAACAGCACCCTCGCGTTTAATGCAGAAGGCTGTGGGTTCTATTCGTACAGCAGATACGTGAATTCATTCTCCAGTACCGACAATACAGTGCAGCATAAGGGGGGTGCTGCACTCCTTAGTGTGCCAAACAAATCTGCCTGAGTTAGTGATAGCTCAGGTGGGTGTAAAAGATCACATAGCACTTACTAAAAGGAGCAGGGGACGTTCCCCGTATCCTAGCCAAATTTCCCCTAAATAGTATGAGTATTACCTTAGGTCTCCCCCCAAAAAAGAGGCCATTTGGCTAGAAGAACTAACAAAGTCAACAAAGTGAAAATAAAAATAAATAATGATGCCACCACATTCGTTAATCTTATTGCTGTTTGGAGGTCATTAGAAGTTAAAAATCCCTGGTGTTTACATATCAGATTCACCATTTAATCCAAATGTCATTCACTTATAAAACTGACCATCTCATGCCCATCCACTGAAGCCCTTTTATCCAAAAGCTCCACAATTATCCTTCATACTGCCCTGTTACAAGCTTTATTAAAGACTAGCGTACTACTGTCTCCTGTTTAATGTTTCAGTTATTGTCTTCATTCTTCCAAAATCTACACAGTTTCTGCTAAACACGAATATTTCAGAATATGACACAGACTTCAAACAAGAGAGAGCAGACCTGCAAACAGAATAAAACTAGTGGCTGTAGTTTAATGATAGTTCCCAATTCAAATTTTCCTAAAATTCTTGTGAAGGTTTATCAAACTATGCCATGTACTGAATAAAGTACAGTTTTATGAACATGTCTCAAAGAAATAAGGCTCAGAGATGCCAGATGATGTATATAACATAATTAAAATTCTGATTCTGTTTACAGCATAGGTCTGAATACAAGTTGCTTAAATATGGGATAGCTAACCTGAAAGCAGACATCATTTATTGTTGCACAGTAGCTACTATAGTTCTTGGATTTTATAAGGATAGCATTTAGAAATATGTACAGATTTTTAAATGCAGGAAAATGGCTGAAAGTGCAAAGCAGAAATGTTTGTCTGCACTCGTATTTCTAGTTATAAGTCCAAAAATCCCATGACCTTTATGTACCTTTGAAGCTTCATATCATTGTAGCTAATATTTAACAAGTGCAGAAAGAAAAGTATACTGTCCCTTTGCCAAAAACAAAGTAATCATACTAAAGTCTGAACAGCAGTCTAAGGTTTTATTTATATGGGATAGTCATGCTTAAGATAATCATCTTAACCAGAGTGCCTTTAAACAAAGTGGTGTAAATGGATACAGTTCTGACATTTCTGGGCTTACCAACACAGACAAGGACAGTGACTAGTATAAGTCATGGTACTAAGAAGCTGCTCAAACAGGGCAGGATGTGGCCTAGAGACTGCATTCTGGGGTGGTACCAAGTAAATGTCAATGCCAGTCAACAGATTTGTGATAAACAGAGTGGTTTAAGGCTTAGTTGGTGTGTTTGTGTGAAACAGATCTGTTTATTTCATGTTATTTGATTTCATACAGAGTTAAATTCAGTAGGCCAAATGCCTCTTCCTCTTGTCAAAGGTTATAAAGGAGTGTTTTGTGGGCAAGTGAATTACTCACAGTAATGTGACAGACACATGGAGACTAGAAGGCATGAACCCAGAAATAGAGAATAATGGTCATTAGCAGCTCGGTGCCTTAATCCTCTGTGTTAAAATGCTAGACACGGAAACTGGCTAAAACAAATTGAAAGGTACAGCTAAATAAATGTTTAATGTTTGTCAGATGCAGTAATTTCACTAATTATATACAGGCAGAACATGATAACGGCTGCTTCTTGCACTCTTGAAGGCACGCACTACATAGTTGAATGCTTTTAAAAACTAAGGCACAAGAGTAGCACAGATTGTTTTTCAAAGGTGATCATGCCATGAATGCCAGCTTGGATGTGGTTCCAGTTAACGCTGGCCAGTAACTCCTTATTACCTAGTGCTAATGACGCCTGTTTGGCTGCATAGACTTTTATAAAATCAGCATGCCGCTACATTACTGTCACTTTTAGTTACAGTTTACACTTGTCTGTCTCCTGACAGCTATTCTGACTGGGGAGGCAGGCTTATCTGTGTCAAGTTGTAGCTAGTGTTACTGATGTCCATTCATAAAAAAATGGTAGTTAAATAGCATCACCTACTATAGTATTTGTATGCAGTGGGGCTTTGCTTTCTCTGTCGCCTTCATCTGGCACATGTTCCACAGGTCTGACAGAATGTGTACATAGAAGAACATTATGGTATTAGCTCCAGAATTGATTACCATATTTAGAGTATTGACAGAAGTGTTTTGTAAAGAAAATGGAATGTTTCCAGAAAAGTACCACTTATCCACTACAGCTAACTGACCTATTACTATCTAGAATAACTAATCTACAAGTCTCCCCAACCCTCACTTTCATCAACATTCCTCTGTGTATATGGCAGGCATTCTTTAAACAACCACAATTTCACACCCAACATTTTTACTGCAAAACTGTTTCAGGAATTCACTACTCTTTATATCATTATTTCCTGACGTTATAACCCCCCCCCCCACACACACACACACACACACACACACACACACACACACACACACACACACACACACACACACGCACACACACACACACACACACACACACGCACACACGCACGCACACACACACACACACACACACACACGCACACACGCACACACACGCACACACACACACACACACACACACACACACACACACACACACAGCTTCATTTGATACAATTTAGTACTTAAAAACCTCTTTTTTATCTAAAGAAGGATATTTACCATGTAACAAAATTGCTATGATCCATAAGAGTTATATTCCAGGTTAAAGTACATATTCAGGAGGAAGGAAGAAACATCACTGTTAAAATCAAACAAGTTTTGAAAGTAACACATACACAACACAGCAAGTGCATTTTCTTTACACAGTGCAAGAATGGTTGGAATGAGTGCTGACTGCCACTTCAATCACAGCACCATACAATGGCTAGCCATAGTATCTCTAGCAGTACTAGATTGTACTGGGCAGCTGAAGAGTGGTAGGCAGCCTAGCCCTAGAAAAACACTTTTAACAGCCCCTTTAAGCAGTAGAACTTAATAACTAAAGCAATGGCGTCACCTGCTGATTATTGATAGTATTGCAGATGACTTTTTTTTTTTTTTTTTTTTTTTTTAGAATGTCATTTACTGCCCTGTATTAAGAGCAAAGCAATTTGTTGCCTGAAAGTAACTTGGTCCTCATAGTTCACCAGATGGTCTTTACTTAATCTATTACCTAAGAGCATGCCCATTTTCCAACATAAACTTTAGTAACATAACTGTTGGAGGGGGTGCACATACATGGTATGTGCATGTGTGCACCCTGTATTTTCAAAATCAGTATGTTTAATTATATGCCTGCTAGCAGCTACTCCAGTAAGGAAGAAAATACCAATCAGATCAAGTGGAATGCTTAAAACATGGTCAGCCCAGTGTCCCCTACATACCTCACAACTGTTTAGAATTTCAAAGAATATCCAGATTTTTTTGCTTAATATATTTGATCTGACACTCATAAAATATGTAGTTTTCTGTCAAATCATTGAGGATTGCAGTCATCATCGCCTAGGCTTAAAAAGGCCCCCTGGGGTTCTTAGCTTAGTGATCACCTATGAACTTTTAAGTTGATAAAACCAATGTTTAAGACCTGTCCCTGATTTTGGGTCTTTGTTCAGCCATTATTTTTGGCTTTGTTCAGAATTCTTGCACTAAGAGGTTGAGAGGTATACTCCCCTACTATGTCTATTTCCATTCACTATTCCTTCCAGTTTACTAATACTTTTCAGTATTTTTTCTGTATGTCTGAAATTACCCCAATGCCTGGCCTGTCTAATTTTCAGTGGAATTTTATGCCACATATTCACCACTCTTCAGTAAGTTTGTAGTCTGTCACTTCTCCCCTCTGCCTTCTCTAGTGCCACTGGCTTCCAGTGCTGTAGTGTCTCAGTGCTTTAATAAGCCCTTTAGGGTTTTGCAAGTACAATTCTTCCTAAATGTTTACTCCACTTGCCTTTTTTTTTAGCTCTGTCTAGGCTTAATGCTCTATGTGAGGTCTGTTTAGTGATTGATGAAGAGGGTTAATCATTCCCTCCGCCCCCTTTTGATGAAGATGTTGCAAGCTAAAGTTCTTGTCCTACTTGACGGCTTATCTTTCCATCCCACATGTGGGTGCTGGGTTTGTAACACTGAATGGGCAGCACATCCTATCCTCCTCACAACACATTTCCAAATTTCTCCTGGTTCCTATGCTTTATGTTCACCTTTTCTTGCAGCAACCTATGCATTCATTGTCCATTTACAGACATATAAGAGGTTGTGTCACTTCAGAGTTCTCTGTTCATCAGCAACAGACTATGGCTCATCCTGCACAATCCTGACAGACATAATCTTTTCAATCTGTCATTGATCTGCCCTGGGGTTGCCTTCCAGTGGTACATCTTCCATGGAAGTCACACAGAAGGCATCTAAGTGCTCAAACCACCTCAACTGGCTTCTCTCTAGTGAGAGAACAAGCAGCTCTATTCTGCAATATTTGTGCACTGCACAGCCCCTTAATCTGTCACTCCCTGCGATGGCACCTAATTTCTAAGCATGTATATGAGATCTTATCCTTTCAGACACAACCCAAAGCTAGTGACTGAAGCTGGGGAAGGGAACTCAGAATGATCATTATAATGAGATCTTCATCTTATGACTCAGATTTCAAAACTGCAGTCTGGTACAACACTTGCAGTACTGTCACCACTACACCCATTCAGTGATTACTCTCTTGATCCCCTCTACTTTCATGCTGGAACAAGACTGCAAGATAATTAAGCTCTACCATGTTAGGCAATCCATCCCTAGCAGAGAATAATCTTCTCTTTTCCAAGGCAGGAACATGACCTCTGATTTAGTGATGCTAATTTTGAGATCATATTCATCTGAGGTGAAGAAGACAGCATTGTCTGCAAATAGCATAGGAACAAACCTTGCATCCCCTAGCTAGACGCTTTTCAAATCTCAACTGCATCTTCATATCTTGCTCGTGAAAATCAAGAACAGGACAGGAAACATGGCACAACCCTGGTGTAGTTCTATACCCACCTTGAATGTACTTGAGCATATGCAGAAAATGTAGAGACAGCTGTTGCTACTCCAGAGACTGAATGACACACAGCAGCAACCCCGAGACCCCCTATTCTTGTAACACCTCACACAAGACACTTCAGGATACAGGGTCAGAGGCCTTCTCTAGGCCTGCAAAGCACATGTAGACAGTTCTCTGGCAAACTTTCACATCCCCTCTAGTAGCTGTGCAATGACAGACATATGATTCACTATTGCATAGTTAGCAAAGAACTCACCCTGCTCCTTCTAAAACAAGTTGCTGTGCTATCATATGAAGCTTCCTCTTCAGCACCATGGTATATGCTTTCCAAGGGAGGCTGAGGAGTGTAATCTCTCTATAACTGATGACACAGTCCTATCCCACTTTTTCAAAATGGAGGCACTCATTCCTGTTTGCTGATCTAGAGCTACTGTCCTCATAATCCACTCAATCAACACTAAAAGACTTGCTACTATGACATGCTGACACATTCAGTGCTTTCAGTATTTTTGACCAGATCTAATTGACATCCATGGCTTTGTCACTGTGGTAATGTTTAATCATTGCAGTGACCTCATCTACAAACATGGACCCAGACTCACCAGCTGTTTCTGGCACTGCATCCTCAGGAAAGGGCATGACCTCAGGAATTCTTCACAGTGTTCATTTTATCTCCTGACAATGTCCATAGTCATGTTCTGCATTTCTTCATCCTTGTATTGTTTTGTTAAACACACCTTTATTGAATTATCACTTGTGACATAGGCAGTTTGGGTCTATATTATAAGCATGAAAGACCTTTTCAGTGAATATGAAAACAGTGACACATATTGTGCGAACTGCGTAAACACCAAACACCCTAAACCGCGAAATTCAAAATCTCGAATAGTCATAGTTGGCCTTTCTGTGGTATAGCTCCTTAAGGTAAGTGTGCGATTGTTACGGACCTTAGGGTTAGGGTGTGGGTTAAGGTAAGTGCATAGATAGTAATGTATGCAAGATTTAGTGTAGGGTTAGAAGTAGGTTTTTGTTTAGTGTATGTATGTGGTTTATTTATTTTGTTTGGGTAGGTAGTATATAGCGGGCGGTGGAGTTGGCCAACTATGATGATTCGAGATTTTGAATTTCACGGTTTAGGGCGTTCGGTGTTTTTGCAGTTCATGCAATATGTGTCGCTGTTTTTGTATTCGCTGAAAAGGTCTTTCATGCTTATAATATAGACCCAGGCAGTTTTACATGTATACAACAGTAATTAAACTGTATTAACAAATGAACATTAACAAACATTATAATTCACATATATTGCTATATATCATATAACCTAAACAACATTACATAAATTATTCAACTCCTGCCCCTTTTTAAGCAAGAAAAATCTTTATTAAACCATCACTTACAACATAAGCAATCATACATTTATATAAATGAAAACAAATCACATCGACACAATCCTAGTTGCAAGCATTTTACATCACAAACCAGACTGACACACTCCCAGTTGCAAACATTATACGTCACTTATAATCTACCCAATCATTCTCAGTCAAACATTACATAACTCATTTAAGTCCTGCCTTATTTTAAACGTTATTGCTCCCCTGTATGTATTGATCCCACAATTTACATTTTTTCTTATGCAGTTTGCTCCTACCCTTTTCTAAAGATGTCGATTCCAGTTGTTTTATCTCTGTTACTATATTCACTACTTCTAATTTAGTTGTTTAGATTTTGATTTGCATTTTCTAGTAATGCTTTTTTGGCAGCCACCATAATTAGACACAGCATGGCCTTATAATGTCTAGTCAATTCTGATTCTGTATCATAGCTCAGAAAAATCATCTACCACATCACACCAATCTGCCCACCCATATCTCCGATAGTGCGTCCCACAGGGAATCCTTAAAGTCTGCCAACTCACCGCACTCTCAGAAAATATGTTCCCATCTACCTCTTTTTCCCCGTCACACCTCCAGCATTTGCTGTCAACCTGAAAATCTCTGGAGTTTACTTGGGTATAAAATTATCTATATAAACATTTCCAAGCAAAAATCCTAAATCTTCTAGATTTTGTTGCATATTTCGGAGACATACATATATCCTTCCATTGTTTCTTTGTACATTGCTTATCCAATCTCTCTTCCCAATCCTTTCTAACCTCCTCTAATTGATTCTTATAGTTATCATGCAATATTTTATATGCTGTACTAATTATTCCTTTTTTAATGGCAGCTTCTGCTCTAGATTCTACTAAAAGCTCTACCAGTGCTGGTCTTTCATTTATGACTCCCCTATTTCTTTCTCTTTGTCTATACTCTGATATTAATCCTTGATAGGGAAGGCAATCTCTAACCTGCAGTCCAAATAAATTCTTGGCATCTTCCCATTCTATAGTCTTTCCCTCTCTAGTTATTTGCTCCCAACACCTTGGTTCCTTTGCCAGTTTTCTCCAATAAATTCCAGCCCCCTCTTGCTTATTGTCTATATCCCTAATTCCAGTCATCCCTATCGGCAGAATCCCCTTTCTCCATTTCCATGATGGCTTAGTTCTTAGAATACTTTCTACTACTTTATGGAAATAATATTTTGTATGATTATTCTTATTCACCTTAAAGTCCTGCATCCAAAATCCCAGTCTATCCTTATTTCTTGAGCTTTTCCTCTGTTTCACCATCATCCCTTTTCACTTTGAATTATGGTTTTCTGCTTGTGCTATGTATAAGAGCCTTAACTGTGTAGTTCTGAAATACCCCTTTAAATTGGGTAATCCAATCCATCATTATTCTACTGGAAAAATCAGCTTATCCCACTTGACTCTTGCTGTCTTCTCCTCCTAGAAAAGTCCTTCAGCTCTTTATTAATTGTTATCCACAACTTCTCCTCTGGTTGATAAAAATATGCCTGACCTGTGTATAAGACTAAAAACATTTCGACTGCTTGTATCTTACTATCCATATTCATATAACAAAGCTTCCCTTTTCTCAGTTTTTGTGTTATCTTTTGTTTAGTCTCTTCCCACATATCCTTAGTTGCCACACCAGAATCATTTTTAATTCATACTCCTAAATATTTCATTTTATCATGTCCCCATAAATAAGGACCCTGATGAACCAATTTGTGTGTTAGTACATAATTTACCACTACTGCATTTGTTTTAGCTTCATTAATTTTGTATCCCGAAAAGATTTGAAACTGTCTCAAAATGTTCCACAACACTGTAATGTCTCTTTCTGGTTTTGTCAGGTATAAATTAATATCAGCCAGCTTTTCTTGACTGCCATATCAATTATATCCTTGAATTTCTGAGTCCCTTATTTTCTTTGCCAGTGGTTCTAAATATAATACAAATAAAAAAGGGGAAAGAGGACACCCCTGCCTGGTTCCTCTGCTCAAGCAGAAATGATCAGAGAGTACCCCACCCACTTTAATTTTCACCTCTGCTCCCTCATATATCCTCCTAATCAACCCTATCATTTTTTCAGGAAATGCAAATGCTTCCATTGCCTTGCTCATAAAGTCCCAGCTTACTCTGTCAAATGCTTTCCTCTGCATCAAGACCCACCAACAACAATGGTATCTTACATTCTACTTCCCTCTGGATCATTAGTGTTCTGGTAATGTTATCAAATGTTTCCCTCCCCTCCACAAAACCCCACTGATCCATATCTATCAAGTCTGGCATTACGTTTGTCATTCTTTAAGCCATTATAGACATGAACACTTTGTAATCATGGTTTAGTGTTGAAATGGGCATGTATGAAGCTGGATCTGATGGATCTTTACTATCTTTATGTTTTACAGCCACCACTGCTTTCTTCCAGGATGTTGGTACTTCTCCTCCTCTTAAAATACTGTTAAACAAAACCTTCCAGATTTTTATCAGTTTTTCCCTCCTAACTTTCAAACTTCCACAGGAATACCATCTATTCCTCGTGACTTTCCTGTAGGAGGGTTATATATCACAAAATTTAATCTCATCTCCTCTTACCCTAAACATTATTAATTGAGCCTCATCTACCTCTAACCTTGCCATATTTAATTCTTGTATAGACATTTCCATTTATATCTTTTCTTGATTTCCATATTTCTCTGCTTTATACAGACTTTCATAGAATTTCTGAAATATTTCTAATACCTCTACAGGATCTCTTGTTACCTTCCTTCTTATAGGTTCCCTAAGCTTGGTAACAGCCTGTTCTACTTTCTGTTCCCTGAGTCGTTATGCTAAACGTTTTTGTGCTCTGCTGTTATTATAAAAAAAAAAAAAAAAGTTATGTACTTATCATAACGTTCCATCTGTGTTGTCAATCATCATTCTTCCTCAATGAGTGGTTTTGGATCCGATCCGTCGGACCCTACTCGGCTGATATTAAAGCTCACAGCCACCAAATCTCTCGAGTTTCTCCTTTACCCACAATGCACCTACCCAATACCTCAGATCTTGCTTGCTGCTACATTAGTGTAGGAAGATTAAGAGAATTGGAACAGCCATATTCAGAGTCATATATATATATATATATATATATATATATATATATATATATATATATATATATATATATATATATATAGGTACATATATAGAGACCAGAACCCAAGGATGGAAGTTCGTGGGGGATACTTGAGGAAAAATGGAGATCAACAACACAGATGGAACATTATGGTAGGTACGTAACTTCTTTTTCCAATGTTGTCAATCTTCATTCTATCCTCAATGAGTGGGACAGCATCCCTAGCTACTTGTATCCAGGGGGTCTGAAGGAAAGATACTCCTGAGCACCACAGAACCAAATGATGCCCTAACTCTGGAGACCACATACAACTTGTAATAAGTGATAAAGGTATGAGGATTAGCCTAAGTTGCTGTGTACAAATATCATCCATAGACATCCTTGATTGAAAAACCATGGAAGTAGCCATGGATCTAATGGAGTGTGTTTTCAAGGGATGTGTAATAAAAATGCCCAATTTAGCATTAACAAAGGAGGTGCAATTGGACAACCACTTTGATAGGGTAACTTTGGAAACCTTGTTTTCCCAATTTTGGTTCAAAGAAGGAGATAAACAGTTGGTCTGCTTTCCTAATTTTTTCTGTTCTATGAAGATAGAATATCAATTGTCTATGAACATCCAGTAAAGGTAAGATATATTCTCCTTTGTTGGTAAACTTGGGAAAAGACACTGGTAAATTGATAGTACTATTGATGTTGGATTCTGACACCACCTTAGGAAGAAAGGATGGGTTGGTACATAAGGTCACTCTATCTTTCTGGAAACCAAGTAAGGAGGTTTAGAATATAGCGCTTGGATCTCAGAAATTCTTCTTACAGAAGTAATGGCAACCAAGAAAATTGTTTTCCATGTAAGATATTTAAGGTCACATGTAGCTGCTGGTTCAAAGGGAGGTTGTGTGGGAAACTGAAGCATTAAATTTAAGTCCCATGGAGATGTAGGGTCTTTAAAAGGAGGTTCCCTTTTAAGAAGGCCTTGTTCAATTTGTGAGAAGCTATGGATGCACCATTAAATCCTGTATAGTAATGTGAAATTGCTTCTAGCTGTACTTTAATGGTTGAAGTACTGGCACCATTTTGAAATAGGTGAGCAAGGAAATCTAAAATGTGATTGATGGGAGATGAAAAAGGGCCATGATTAAGTTGTTGAACCCAAAGGGCAAACCTCTTCCATTTAGTGAAATATGTTTTCCTTATCGAGGGTTTACGAGCAGATAAAATTATACGTCAGGCAGGTGATGAGACCACAGATTCTCTGGCTACTAAGGGGACTGGAAAAGCCAAGTGGTCAGCTTGAGGTTTGGTATGTCTGGGTGAGACATGCCCGTTGGGTGACATAGGAGGTCCAGAGTTGGATCTAGGTGCCATGGGCATTAAACCAGGTAAGGCCATATGAAGGGAAACCAAATGTGTTGAGGCCAGTAAGGGGCAATAAGGATTACTGTGCTCTTCAACCTGGTGGCTTTCTGCAAACATTTGGGAATCAATAGGGTTGGTGGAAAGGCATAAAGGACACCAGGGGGCCAATCATGAAGTTGAGAATCCCTTGGTGACTGCTCCTGGGAGGGAATCAGCTCAAAGTAGTTGCTGCACTTGTTGTTTAGGGGAGAGGAAAAAAGATTGCAGCATGGCTGGTCCCATTGTCAGAAAATCTCATCTGCCACTTTCTTGTTGAGGGACCACTTGGGTGGAAGAAGAATGCACCTGCTCAGTTTGTCCACAGTCACGTTGGATCTAATGTGCGTCACTAAGAGAAAGTGGTCAGAAGATTGACCTGCCCTTAAGAATGCTGACATCTGTGCGGTTACTAAAACATGGTTCAAAGCCACAGAAAGCACTCCCGCAGTGCATGGCTATAATGCCTTTCTTATGTTCCAACCACCCACTGAACATGAAAGAGCAAAGGGCAGAGGTGTTATCTATCTACATAAAGGATAAGCACACCTCAAATCTGGTCAGGAAATAAGACATGCCTGAGCTACTCCATGTCCAACTAATCATAGGAAAATTCCATTACCATATTCTTGCTAGCTATAGGTCCCCCACCATGAACCAGGAAACACATACATCATACCTGGCATTACTAGAATCACTCAAATCCAGCCTAATACCATACTCATGGGTGATTTTAACTACTCCTCCATTAATTGGGAGACATACACATCCACTAACTGCAGGCCAAAATATTTCTTGACTTTGTAAATTCAAATGTCCTGTAACAGCTTGTCTGCACTTCAACTAGCGGAACAAATATCCTAGATCTGGAACTCATAACTATGGAAGAGTGCTGCACCTCCCAGTGTGATGTCCTCACTGGTAAGATCAGATCACAAAGCAGTCTCCCTTAAAATAAAGGAAAAGCTAGTCCCCCACCTAATCCCAAAAACATTTAAGAACTTCTTTAAGGTATATTACCCCATTAAGGGATTGCTTAGCTAGTTTCCAAGTTCCCCAAAATCCAGAAAACACAGAAACCTATGCAAAGGTGTACAGAAAAGCCCTGTATGACAGTATAAACAACTACATGGAAATGGCAGTATCAGACCAAAATAAACACAGGTCAAACTGCAAAAACAAGCCACCCTAGTGGACCCCTGGTATTAATAGGCTCTACAACAAAAGAAAAAACTCCTGTTGAGAAGTAAGAGGGAATGTGCACAACAGAGCAGAAAGTCCCTCATTAGTCTAAACAAGTGAATCAGGGAAGTAGTCAAGTCTCTGAAAGCAGACCTTGAGGTAAAATAGCTTCCAAAGCTAAGGATAACCATAAGGTATTTTTCAGTTATATCCACAGTCTTAAGAGCAACAACCAGCAATGTGCAGAATTAGTTGTAGACTGCATCACCCATACTTGTCCAGAAGATATAGCAAATCTGCTGGCTGACAAATTCAGCTCAAATATCATCTCTCCATCACCACCAGTTCTCCTCCAAGAAACACCCTCCACCACTCCACTGCCAATATCACCAAACAGGTTGTCTCTAAAGCTAAAAACACGGCTTCAATGGGGTCTGACGATATACCAGGTTGCCTCTTAAACAGCCTAAATCAGGACTTATCAGGCCAATTAGGATCTCTATTTAACCACAGTCTCCAGACTGGCTTTGTCCCAATATAGTGTAGGACAGCAACTATTATCCCTTTGCATAAAGGGGGATCATCTACTGACCCACGCAATTACAGACCCATGGAAAAATAATTGTGGACCTTATAAATAATGATATAGGAAATCTCCAAACAATGGACCTGCTCCAATTCAGCTTTGACAAGGGCAGGTCATGCCTACTGAATTTGGTAGATTTCTTTGAGAAAGTCACTAAGGCCATGGATGAGAGAACAAAACTGTAGATACTGCCTACCTTGACCTGGCCAAGGCATTTGACACAATTCCCATTTATTTAAAATCAGAAAATTGGGCATAAATCCCTACATCACCAGATGGCTAGCCAATTGGCTCATGGACAGGACATATGTGTTTAGAGTGGATAAATGCAGATCCAGCAATAGGCCAGTTACTAGTGTAGTGTCACAGGGCTTAGTGATGGGGCCACTCCTGTTCGGAATATACTTCTCTGATGTCAAGGCTAATGTGGAAGGCCTCAGAATGACAAAGTTTGCTGAAGACTGCAAACTTGGGGTATTCACTGAATCACCCAATGATGTAGATATCTTTCACAATGGTCTAGATCAGACAAATGATAGGTGCCAGAACCATGGCCTAAAACTAAATGAGAAAAAATGCATTATGGAAGTCAAATACCATTGTAAATTACAACATCAATAACACACCCCTGAGAATAGACTCAGAGGTGAGAGATCTAGGTAAACAGATAAATAGTAGCCTGAACTTTGACTGCTATGCATCCACAATGGTGAGGATGTCCCTCTGTTTGGCACAACTTATACGTAAAGGTATGACATCCAGATCCAAGAAAATTATAGTCTCTCTGTACTCAGCCCTGATGCTACCAATAATTGAGTGCAATGTGCCATTTGGCATGTACTTGACTAGGCAATTACAGCAGCTGGAGCAACCTCAGAGGTTCCTCAGAAAGAAAATACAGGGTGTAAACAACATGGTCTATGTGGACAGACTAAAAGTCCTAACCCTTTACTCTGTCTCCTACGGACTATTGAGGGGTGACCTATGCCTGACCTACAAGGCCCTCACAAATCCAGCCCTGATGGAGCTGCTAGACATCTACAAGTCAGACAGTATGAGGAACACCCACTCTAGGGATCTGAACTTAATGACTATAACAACGTATTCTGGACAGACAGATATGTGTCTCAGAGATTGCCCTTTCTTTGGAACAGGCTTCCTGTTCACGTTAAGCAGAGACCTTCTCTGGCCCTCTTTAAATGCAGTTTGGATCAATGGATGGGGAATCTCAAATTCACACCTGGAGTAGCATACTCAAGGCATAGGCACAAACCCATGCTATCATCTTGCCTCTAGGGACCATATAATGGGTAAAATCCTGTCATATTGGTTAGGCTTGTAAGATCTCTTAAATTGTTAATCTAGTAATCTCCTATGAACCTATGAACCTATGAACAGTGTGCATGACCAAGGTCTGGAACAAGTATATTTACAGTGGAGGGCAGGGGAGGAAAGCTGCATCACAACAACAAAAGAGCAGTGACAGAATAACAGATGCCCAAGACAGTTGAAACTTTATATAAAAGATAAAGACTATACAGTGAATCTAGTAAATATCCTACATGTAGGTCTTGACTGTCTTTCAACAGCTGTCCTAGGTCTTTTGCACATTTGCTTCACAAAGTACAGTCTCCACTCATGGATGGTAAACATCTTTTCTTTCTCTTACTTTTTCTTCTACTCTTTTCTAAAACGTTTTCGGAATGACTCTGTTGCTATGTGAACTGTACTAAATTAGATTGTGTTGCTGTATGAATTTGATTGGATTAGACTACTGTATATCTGTGCTTTGTAACAACATTACCTTCTTGGTGTACTGACACCTGAGATGACCCTGAATTGGGTCCCTGAGGATCAGTGCTGTACCCCAGTCAACAAATATAAATAAATAAATACATGCATGCATATATACGTACATTCAAGTGTCAAATCAACAAAATAATAAAATATTTGTTATATTCAATGAAGATATACAGTTGTCAAGGTGAGTAATATATTGTACAATGACAAGTTACAAGTATGCTGTATCTTTCGGCTTTTCCTGGTTAGGGGTCGCCACAGTGGAACTCCGGTCCGCTAATGACTGGCAGTCGATTTTTACGTACCGAGTTGCCAGCCTTGACGTACAACCTTCAACGAAGGTACGCCCATTCACACATGTCTCCACACAGAAGACGCTTTAGCTGAGAATCAAACAGGACAACGTCTTACTGTGAGGCGACAACGCTACCACAGCACCACCATCGCGTATGACAAGTTACAAGTATATGATAGTTAATTATCAATTCACATAGGACAGGATTGCTAGTTCTATGTGAGCAAGGGGAAAGATGCAGGCAGAAGAGGATGACAGAGACAAGGGTTGGGAGGTTGGCCTAATGGTTAAGGTGTTTGCCTTACAAATACAAAGTGCAGGGTTTGAGTCTCACAAGGGATAACTGGCTAGGCTTACAATGACTTGCAAGGGCGGTTAGCCTACTACTAACCTATGAAGTGAATACATATAATGTTTACATATCCAGACTTCATATTTCCTACCCAAAAGCTATGGAAGGCTGGTTCTGATAATTCACTGTTTGGATAATCAGCTCTCCACAGTAATATAGTTTAGCTGCAAATGTAGTCCAGATAGGTGGTTCAGATACTCATGTGCCTTGCTTTGGGTATTAGTGTTGTTTAGACATATAAAATTTTAGTATACTGTTTCGTCTCCAGTGACTTGACACAGATTGTTTCGTAATCTAGATACCACAGATGAAAAGGCAGATTTCCCCAGTTTACTGGGGATGGTACTCCTAGTTAGATTAGAAAATTTGTACTACAAGAGTGCAGGGTTGTTGGTGGGCTGTCCCAGATGTGTAGCTAGTGCAGGAATAGACACTGGTAAGATGTGCATAAGATGGAGAAGGCAAAGTGATACTATGAGACTAAGAGGCAAGATTTCAGATTAGATGAGCTAGATAAACTTGTCACAAATGTGCAGCAATACGTGTTTCTGCTACTTGGCGTCTATTTGCTTAGGTTTTGTTAGTCTCAGCACAAATCTTTGAGTGTATATTTGCACATTTGTGTTTGATCACTACTGGTTGAAGTAATATGATTTTGCTCAAAATTATTTTTTTCCAATGTTGTGCTGACTTATTGTGTAGTGTTCATAAGATAACAGTCTCAAAAACCTCACAAAATGCTGTAAATGAATCTGCATTCTATACTATAAGGTTATTATAGCAAATATAGCAAATTGGATAACCAACAATATAGGTCATATTTAAACCTTACTAATGATGATCTGAAGAAGGCTTAAAGAAGCCAAAAGCGCTTATCTCAGCTGGGAATTTCGTGTGTTTTTAACATTTTTATTATTTTTCTTCAAATAAAGAGTGTTTTTATCACTGTGACACAGTGCAAGCTCGTGATGTTATGAAAGCGGGAGATATTCTGAAATATTTACACATATCGTTAAGTGAAACACTAAGCAATGACAGTCGGGTAGGCTGCAATTCTGAGATACATTTAGTGCATTCTCGTTACAGGAGAAATAATGCACTATTCATGGTATGCAAGTAACTGCATAATGAAATGCAACTGTAGGCCTTCGCCCTAATATGGCTCAGCATGTATACAAATGACAAAAATCAAACATGGCAAAGCATTTCAGAGGTGTTTAAATCCAGCAATAAAGGCCACAGCACTCAACTCTTTTGGACTCCTGGATTTCTCAGTGTACAGGAGCTTCATTCACACTGTTGTACTAAGAAGCAACAGCCCAAGCTGAAAAGCAGGTGTTAGTGGCTGCTCTTAGAACCAGTGCCCATGATGCCAGTGATGTTGCATGCCATTACTCTCCATGTCAAAGATGGGTCTGGCAGTGGCTAACATACCATTGCCTCCATGACCAGACAATGTTGACTGCTAACGTGGATAGAGACAGCATATTGGAGTTAACAGATGTGCTGCCCACATGGCATCAAGGAGGATTTGTAGATTGCCTATCTCAGTGGATACAAAGGTTTGTGAAGCATTAGCTATCTTGGCTAGTAGCTCCAGGGTCCTTTCAGAGTCTGACTGGGGACAATTTAGAAGTTTTGCAGGCATCAGCTTTTTAGATCTCACACCATTTCCTTCACATGTTACGTCAGTATGTGGAGGAGCACACATGTTTTCCATGGACAGCAGAGGAGAAAACCAACACTATGTATGTATTTTAAATCCATCTTATTTCCCTGTAGTCCTGAGGGTGACTGATTGCACCCCATTGGCATTATGGCCTCCACCATGTTCAAATGGCATCCAGTACATCAATAGAACAGATTCCACTCCATCAGCTTCCATGCTCTGTGCCCTGGATTGGGTATTATATACAATTTGTGTGATGCACATTCAGTTCTCACAATTCTCACCATCTGGCACATGTGTGGTCCCTACTATCCATTCATGCACTGTTACTTCTCATAGATGCATCCACTTGGTAGATGCATACACTGCCAGGTACATAAGCCAGTATATGTTGGCAGCAGGCCATGTATAATGGTGTCCAATGTTGTGTGTTGCAGGCTGTGATGGATATGCCCACAGAGCCATGGATGATAACCTCCATCCAGAACCTCCCAGACCATGGCTGAGATGGCATAGAATTCTACACATGTGCAGACATGGAACATTCATATTGATGTGACACTTCTGCTGCTTGGATATATAAGTGGCACAATGCACAAACTAAAGACTTGCAATCAGTTATTTGTGGTGTGCACTATGTTACACAATATGGTAGTATGGTAACAGCTACAGTTGGGAACATTACAGTACTGCCTGAGAGAACTGTTGCATCAGTGGATAAGAAGTCAGGTATACAGTTATCAGAAGAATCAGCTGCAATGGCTTCCAATGAATGGATGAGATGGGTGCAATACATTTCTGCACTGGCTTCTGGTTCACAACTTGGACCATGATAAAGAAAACAGAGAATAAAACTGATGCTGGCATTACTGCATTATCATGCAACAGCTGGTCACACTGTACCTTAGACATTATTCTACCCACACATGCCAGATGGTTGGTCAGGGCACAGCCATCATCATTTGCACAAGTGGGACAAACACAGTGACAGCTGGCAGCAATGTTATCATATAATTGTGGATAATGGGAGATGAATGCAGCAGCCATTGTTGGCAGCTAGCATATTGGAGGGAGCCAAGGATTCCAGTGCTAGAGTAGAACTTTCATGTCATGAATGTTGGACAGGTATACCATGTGGTCCTGCAGTTTTAGGGCTGAATACATTCTGCATATGGGATTGGCATAGCACTTTGGAAGCATGTACAGAAACTCTGATGCATCTGTGTATGTTGGCAGCCAATAGACAGACAGTATCAATTACCCAGAGGATGGCCACAGTTAGACTTGGCACTCTGATGATCAATATGGGATAGCTATGGTATGGAACTGGAGGAAACAGAGGTGCTGACCATATAATGCATTCCTGTGGTGCAGCCACATGAACATTACTGGCCACGGCCATGATATTGTCCATGCCCAGGTGTAGTGGCTGTCACAGTCAGGGATAACAGTGATGCAGTTTTAGTAAGAGTGTGTGGCATCTGTGTAAGCCTACTCTTTGACTGCCCACCATACATCTGGGCTGGTGCACTGTGATTACTAGAGGCACAAAGAAAAGCCACATGCCTCATAGATGCATTAGTGGATTCCATTTTAGGTACCAGTGACCAGACTAAGCATGTTTGCTCCAAGTCCCTGTATGGCATGTTGCTGTGCAAGTACTGCAGAGCATCCCACGGCCCATGCAGTTGTTGCACATCCTCATGCAGGCTATGCAGTACAACTCACAGTTTCTGCCATGGTGTGTGTGTAGTAGCACTCTATCCCTGAATCACTGACCTGCACATCTGATGGTTGCTGTGAAGTGTGATATCCAGATCATGGAGAGACCTGAAGTAATGACAGAAATAGCTACCAGCACCCTTCTCCCTTACAGTAGGTGGATGCACATCAGAGGTAGTGCAGTTATTGGATGCCATCTATGGTGGTAACTCCTGTGTAGCCTGGAAAGGGTCACACAGGATGTCCAGCACTAGAAACAGGTGATACTAGAGGTTTGACCTACTCTTCCACCATCACCTCATATGTAAGGGATGTGTGAATGCCCAGTTTAATGTTAGCACTGCTGACAGTGCCACTGTGTCATCAAATTGTGCCATTTGCACACTGCCATCGTCAGCCACAAGTGCTCTGCTGACATCAGGCATGTGCTATCCTGTTGTGCTGGACCTTACATCAGTAGAGACCATAAAAGCATAAAGATAGCATACCAGTGGCAGTGCTGGACCATATCCCTCACTCCCTCCAACCCACAACACATACTGTACAGGCCAATTATGTGAACATCATACAGGCACATATGTACCATGTTGTGTAGATTATCACAACTGCATCCTCCATATTCCTTGAGAACAGATATGCATAGGCATTTTGCTGACTAACCACTTCTCATGTGCAGGTAAGTGTACAACTTGAAATGTATCTACTATTACAAATTTGGTGCATCACATACACTCTGGCAATCATTGTCAGTTTTGTTCCTACATCCAAGTCTCAACTAGGTAAGAGGGTACACTCTCACTACCTTGGACAGGGTTATCAGGAACTCTTCTACATATCTCTACATAGTGATGTCTCATGTCTTGGCTTTTGGCTACAATGCACCTGCACCGCTGTGCTATTACATCTGCCCACAGCATGGATATCCTGCACACTTTGTCCAGGAAAGCCTTGTTGGTTATACATTTTTCCAGGATGCATATGCCATGTAAACATATTGCCTGCAGTAACATATCTGTCTTCTGAATGGCAAACTTTTCTAGCCATGTTCTTTTGGGAATATGACAAGATAGGTATACCTGTGGGCTACAAATACCAATCAGTGAATGTCTGCTTGACTGTCCTTGTCTGACCCTTGTGTATCAACATTTCAACATTACCCCATCAATTTAGTAACCATATACTTATCTGTTACTGTGCTGTGACCATTCCCACCCTGTCCTGTACTGACAGCAGCAATGGACATATTATTACTGTCAACTTTCTTGCAGCGCTGTGCTGATGGCCAATACTGTTATGCAATTCATGTGCCTCTCACCTCCCTCTACACATAGCCATGCTGTGATCTATACAGAGAGGCCACTATTTCCTCTTTAGCATGTCTTGCACTCTGTGGGCATATGCTACACTGTGGCCTGCAGCTGAGCATTTAGCTGTCATACTCTTATTTTTTTTTAAACAAGAAACATCTTTAATAAATTATCACTTATGACATAGGCAGTCGTACATTTATATAAATGAAAACAAGTCATAGTGACATACTTTTAGTTGCAAACATTATACATCATTTATAATCTATCCAGTCACTGTCAGTCAAACATTACAAAGCTCATTCAAATCCTGCCTTCTTTTAGACCTCATTCCTCCTCCAGAACATTATTTTGCATGTATTCTTCTCACAAATTCCCTTTTCTAAAAAATCCATCCAGTTGTTTTATCTCTGTTACTATACTTACTACGTCTAGTTTAGACTTTGATTTCTATTCTCTATTAATTGTTTTTGGCAGCCACCATAATTAGACTTAGCAAAGCCTTACTATGTCTAGGCAATTCTGATTCTGTATTATAGCTCAAAAAAAAAGAATTTCCTTAGTTATACCAATTTGCCCACCCAATTATTAAAATCTGCCAATTCATTACACTCCCAAAAATATGCTCTCAATTACCTCTTCCTTCCCCATCACACATCCAACATTTGTTATCTACCTGCTGAAAAATTCTTTGGAATCTACATGGGGTATAAAAATACCTATGTAGCAAAGATTCTAAATCTTCTAGACTTTGTTGCATATTTGGGCGTCATACATATATCCTCCCATAGTCTCCTTGCGAATTGCTTATCCAATCTCTTTCTAATCCGTTCTAACCTCTTCTGATTGATTCTTATAGTTATGATGGTATATTTTATATGCTCTACTAATTATCCTTTTTTAACAGCAGCTTCTGTTCTAGATTCTACTAAAAACTCTACTAGTGCTAGTCTTTCACTTATGATCCCCTGTTTCTTTCTTTTTGCCTATACTGCGATATCAATCCATGATGGGAAAGGCAGTCTCTAACCTGAAGTCCAAATAAATTCTTGGACTCTTCCCATGTTATTACCTTTCTCTCATTAATTGTTTGCTCCGACTACATTGGTTCCTTTTCCAGTTTTCTTCAATAAATTCCAGCCCCCTCTTGCCTGTTGTCTGTATCCCTAATTGCAGTCATTCCTACCATCAGAATCCCCTTTCTCCAATCCCATGTTGGCTTAGTTCTTATAATACTTTCTGCTACTTTATGAATATTATATTATATATGGTTATTGTTATTCACCTTAAAGATATGCATTTGAAATCCCAGTCTATCCTTGTTTCTTGAACTTCCCCCCGTTTCATCATCATCATCACCATCCCTTTCCACTTTGAATTGTAGTTTTTTGCTTGTGCTATGTATAGGAGCCTTAACTGTGTAGCTCTGAAATACCCCTTCAAATCAGGTAATCCCAAACCACCCTGTTCTACTGGAAGAATCATCTTATCCCAATTGATTCTTGCCGTCTTCCCCTCCCAGATAAAATCCTTCAACTCTTTATCAATTGCTGTCCACAACTTCTCCCCAGTTGATAAAAATATGCCTGACCTGTGTATAAAACAGCAACTCTATATCATTATCATAAAACTTTGTTTGTCTTTTTGGCTTTTCCCGGTTAGGGGTCGCCACAGCAGAACTCCGGTCAGCTAATGATTGGCAGTCGATTTTTATGGTGCCGAGTTGCCAGCCCGACACCCAACCTTCAGCGAAGGCACGCCCATTCACGCATGTCTTTCGGAGGCCACTTGACCACAGGGGAGGACATGCAGACTCCACTCAGAAGGCATTCCAGCCAAGAATCAAACAGGAGAACCTCTTGCTGTGAGGCAACAATGCTACCGCTGTACCACCGTGGCTTAGTGTCACTACTGTCTCTAAATTGCTGTCATAATGTGTTACACTAGCACATCCAGGCAGGGCTAGCATGTTCCTTTCTGCAGGTCTCTGGACTAATGGGGCATTTGCACATGATCATACAATGTCCAAATCATGCATCCATACACATGGAGCCATCATTTTGCTCCTCATGCAGACCTTCAGAGTGGACATGGCCTCATCAGATGCTAGGTTCAGCAAGGTTTCTACCTAGTAAGTAAGATGTTTTTGTACATGCTGCTCAGAGACTATTAGAAGCATCTGCTGAGCTATTATAATGGCCCATTAGATAACGGGATGCCTGTCACCAGCTTACCAGGGGAGTGGTTACTGGCATCACCTACACTGGAAAGCAGTGGAGACACTACTTTAGTGGCCTGGCTTGGTGCCAACCTGACTTATCCTGTCAGTGGGAGGGAGAGGTTAGGGAGAGTGAGTCACTCTTTTATAATAACAGCTGTGTATACGTTGTTTTTGTTTTTTTGTTTTTTTTTTTACTATTTTCTGTCTTTTTTCTTGTCTTCTTTTGATTTTTTACTATTTTCTGTCTTTTTCCTTGTCTTCTTTTGACAGGATCACAATGTACAAATTGCCCCTACCTTCTTTTATATTCATAAAGGAGAGAGGAGAGAGGTCCATCTCTGGAGGTCTGAAAAACTGTTCAGGTGATGGAATACAAATACTATGCCTTTGGCTGTACTGTATAACTGCAATTCTTTTTGTAACAATGCATGTATATTTTTATTGTCTTCCTGTTTTCTTTTCTTCTTCTACAGGTCCAGCTGTAGTTCAAGATGCAGAATGGTGTCAGGCATCTGGATCTGCACCAGCTGATGCACCTGATGCTGGGTCACAAGCAGTCATCAGGCCTGCCTCACAGCAGAGGGATGAAGATCACCCTGATGAACTGCCTCCCTGCTGAAGTCGATATGGAAAGCTTGCTTGTGGCCACTGTGGTCAACTCTCAGAACTGAAGAAGCTCATCTTCTGAGAGTGGTCCAGGGAGGTAGGTATGCTAGCAGTTGAACTCCAACAATGGGACTATGGAATGCCTTCTGATGCAGCTGATAGAGTAGTAAGACTATCCAACGCCAACCACTGGGCAGAGTCCTGCCCATAATGTCAGCCATGGGGATAACTGATGACCAGGTGAATTCTCCTCATGGGTAGTCCAACAGACCCCCTGTAGCCTACCTATCCTCTATATTCATGTTCCCTTTTCTTGTGTATTCCCCATACCCTTTTGAAGTCTAAATTTCATCATCACCAGTTGTCCTTCCACTGTATATCTGTGTCCCTCCAATGCAGTCCACACCTTTTGTGATTACACTGTTGTAATCTATGTCTGCATTTTATGTTTGTTTGCCCCTAATACCTTCCCTGCTCCTTCATTTCCATTCCCTCACAGGCTGTTTGTTACCTTCTTCATATAAAATGGGCACCTTTTTCCCCAAAAACTTGCCCTCTTTTCTTCACGAACTGTCTTCCCTTAAGGTTATTCTTGTATGTGCTCCCCTACTTGTTATTCCCCCTTTTCTGTCTTTATTATCACCCCTTTTCCTCCCGGTTTATATATGAACTAAGCTGTTTTTTGCTGAGTTAGCTCTCTGGCCTGCTCACAGTGCCTTTGGTATTGCTATGAGATGTTTATTTGCATATATCAGTCAATAGGTACAGGCTTGGGCATGCTGCCTTACTGTTGTTATTATGTTGCTTACATGACTGCTTGTACTGTGGCCACATCACTACTGTTCAGTAGCACAACTGCTATCAGTAACATGGCTCTTCTAATTTACTATGCAGCCCTGTTCTCAGAATACTGGCATTATACTGTCCTACTACACACCTAAGCAGCGATATCATGCTAGGTCATCTTTGACATTTAACTCTGCCACAGCATTTCAGATGATCCTGAATACCCATCAACATCTTTTGATAATTTCATTAAAATGGTCAAATCTAATTAACGATTCTTGATCCTTGCATTTCTATTGTTTATCAGGTATTGTATCCTAAAAATGGATGCTATCTCAGGATTAATGTTTCTATAAGCAAGCGGTCTATAAAAGACTGAGTAAAGCCCAAGTCTGCTTAATACACATGCATAGTTTATGGCACTAATAGAACTTTTTTTTTTTTTTAGTGAAGAACTGCAAGCTTTCTAATTTAATAATTTCAGTTTTTCTTTATGTACAAACTGTGGGTGAATATTCCAGGTGTGGTCTAATTAAACAATAACTGATGACGTGGTGTGGTATATTGAAGATTTACCCATAGCTGGCATGGCTTAATCATGAGGGCTTCGTCCTCGTGATTAAATAAAGCCAACTGTGCGTAATTTTCAATATGGCACAACCACAGAGTGGTTATTGCTATTATAAAATTACATTATTTAATAAAAAAATACTTACTTTTCTTAAATAATGTCTTTGTATAACAGCTCATTACTGTTCTTCGGTGGCTGGTGGTATACTGCTTCCTTGTGTTGATGTACTGCACATGTGTATGGGACTTGCGTTCCCAAGCATACCCAGTACATCAATGCTTTAAAACAGAAAGTCTCCATTGCTCCGTTTTTGTTTTCTTTTCTTTTTTTTGTTTTTTTTTAATTAAAAAAAAAACTTTAGGGCAGTTTAGGGGTAGGAGAGAGACAGCATGGAAGAAATACAAGTTATATCAGGTACATGTGTTTAATTTTAAATAATGTACCTGATTTCCCTAGTATTTTGTCCAAGCTGCCTCTCTGGTATGTCCGGAGTCGGGGCTAAAGATTTTATTTTTATTTTTTAAGAAATAAAAATAAAATATAAACAATATACCAACGAAAAGAAGTCTGGGTGACTGGACCTCTTCGCATTGGTATATTGTGGGATTTACAAAAGGCACTCTGGTTGGGCTGGCAAATCAGCATGTACGTTTTTGAATGTTAATGGGGAGTCATTGTATAATTAATGATTTATGATGTAGGAACAAGTCATTTTGCTGCCTTAAGTTGACAGTAGGAAGCATGTCATTGATGATCAAATAGCATCTAACAATCTGATTATGATGAAAACTCCTTTTTTCAATAACTATCTTGTCTCTTATACTGTCAGGTGTGGGTATCATATTTCCTCAAGGAGTAAGGGTCCCAAACGTTTTTTTTTTTTTTTCAAAATGCAAAATATTACATTTTTTAAGAAAATGTCATTTTCTACAACATATCATTTTGTATTGTATCATTATAACTTTATAGTTTTCTTTGGTCAACCAGAGCAGCTATAATACTGATCTTAGTACTGTCAGTGAATTTGCCAATAAATAAATCCTGCCCCACAGGGATGGAGGATATAACTGTATTAAACAAAATACAGCTTAATACGAATCCTCTAGGTACACATCTATCAGGGAAGAAATGGTTGTTCACGCTGACCTTGGATGATATTTTAAGTGACCAGTTTCTGATCTTTTCGATTACATGAAAGTTGAAGCCTATCTCAGCCAAGCTGTTTTTAACTGACTAGTGATGGACTGTTGTCAAATGCATTGGCTAATTCTAGACAAATTATGTATATTATCATGCCATTGTCTACAGAGCTAGTCAAATTAGTTTAGAATGAAATTTAAATTACTTATACAAGATTGACCCACACAGATAAAATAAAACATGTTGGTTGTAGTCCACGTTTGAAACAAAGAATGAGGGCAATAGATTTATAACCTTCTCAAAAACATTTCCTGTATTACTTAGGCTTATTAGTTGGTAGTTATCAAGCATGCTAATCTCACCCTGCTTAAAATATTAGGACCACAGCAGCCTACTTCTACTTATCAGAGACCTATCCAGACTCTAGATTCCCTTGAAAAAGTTAGGTGAAACACGCAATCAAGTTCTACTTGAACTTGAAGTATCCATTATGGCCATCTGGGCTGGCAGCATTGAGCTGAATTTTGTCAAGAGTTAATATGACACATTCCTCAACAACAATAAGACAAAAATGATTTGTCGTACTAATATCCAAAGACTCAATATTAAATCCATTATTCCCAGTACTGAAAAAAGCATCACTACATGTTTTTGCTATGACCTATCTGATACAAGAATGTCTTTCACAGTAAGAGTAATACTGCTTGAAAATACCTTACAGCATTGCCTTTCATGTTTGATGAAGGATTTCTTTATTGACCTGGACGTGAGAAGTTAGTTGCTGTTTATACCAAGTTTTAACAATACCCCTGATTTTATATATATATATATATATATATATATATGTCTGTCTGTGTGTGTGTGTGTGTGTGTGTGTGTGTGTGTGTGTGTGTGTGTGTGTGTGTGTGTGTGTGTGTGTGTGTGTGTGTGTATTTTCCGTACAGCAGTTTTTGAATTGTCTTATTCTTACCAGGGAAGTTTAATAAGTGATGGTTCGTGAGTAACATTGGATGGTACACAGTCATCTGTTAATGCAGCAATATTTTCAATGAAACATGACCAACTATCAGGCACAATTAAAGAAGGCATAATCACTCTACATTCCCACATGCTGGCACGTTTAGTAATGACTTCATAAGTAGCACTTTTTTTTCTGTTGAAGGTTATAGCTTACCATTTTCAGATGACCATGTTGAATTTGCTAAAAAAGGACACAAGTGATCAGAGACGCACAGTTCTGTGCCTACAGTACACCCATTACAGGTAGCATAACAATATTACTTTCTCTGGTTGGCTTGGTAACTATCTACTGGTAATCATGTTGCAAAGAAATATATATCATCTTTTTCCTCAAGACCTTGTTACCAACTGGAGACCTTTATTTAATGTCAAGGGCATTCAAATCACCTACAGTTATCATATAGCTGTTTTTTAAACACATTTCCAGGCCTTTCAGAAAGTCCTCTGCATACACAACCTTTGGAGTAGGGTGTGAAGTGCAGCAGGCAGAGGCAACAGTCTTTAGATCTGCTCCACTGCCCACATCTAAATTATCTAAAATCTGACAGCTGCCAGGGGTATGGTCTCATGAGTCACACCACTCATACTAAACAGAATGAAGTATAAAAAAATCACACAAATATGAATCACTAAAGAGCTCCTTAAGTGCAGCTTTGTCTCGTGTTCATGCATAAAATATGCACTGTTGCTCTGAATTTAGGCTTACATAATCCACACCCAAGAATAGGCCTCAATAATAAGTCAAATAATTATATAAACAAATGGTAATATAAATAGGCTGACTAATTAAAGGTGGATGTCAGTTGCTTGCCACTATTTAGCAATAAATAACATCTTCTCAATTATTAAATAAGTAAATATAAGATCAGCTACAAGCTTTTTAGAAGTAAATAAATAAAAATATGTTACTCAAGAAAGAGTTCAGCAGTATGGTTAACAAGTAAATATGCTGAGATAACTGCCCTCCAATGGTTCATCTCAACTTGCAGTGCAATAGCACATGGCAGAGCTGCCTCACTACACCCAGACTCCATGGAGGGTAGACATCTAATGCTCCCCTTAGGTGTTATCTATGTAGCAAGCCAGAGCCACATTCCTCCTTCCCAGGGTGGGTGAGTAGGCAGCAGCCATTCACTCCCATCCTCCCCTGCTACCTCCTACAGGCATCCAAACTGCTATCCGAACGTGGGTCACCTGTGACATAGAGCTTCATCCCGCTGTGCCACTGAGTGGCTTATAAGTTGTTTGATCATAAGCAGTATTTCTGTCTTGTGCATCTTCTGTACATATATCAATGGGTTAAGTACTGACAAAAAGAGGTAGTATTCCAGTGCAGGATCAGGACCAAAGCTGTGCAGCACAGGCCATTTTATACAGGTCAGAACTGAGTGACCTCCTTGATGTGGGTTACAGAATACAAATTATGAAACTGCATTTTGGACTTAGACCTACAGGTGAAAAATGAAATGATGGTCACTGAACATATAGCATGGTGCAGAAGGCCACCATGTTATTAGGTATGCATATAAGGAAATAGTCCGTCCAGTATGCCTTTTATTGATGGCAATGTTACAAGTGTGAATGGATATATATTAATTTGACCTACCTAAGAGCTGTATGAGTGCAAGCTTACAGCAGTAGCTGGATGGACTCTGGTTAGTAATGAAATCAAAGAAATTAGAATCTCATTTGTAAAGCAGCAAAGGGTGTTCTCAGGTGTGACTGAAAACATCTGAGGGAATATATTTTATATTTTATTAATTGCTCACATTAACACAACAGACTATATAAAACTGTCTCAAGTAGTCTAGTGTCTATTAACTAGGTTTCTGAGATTTTAGTATTAGAATTCATGCATTTTGGTTACTCCCCTGCCTCTAGGAACAATGTGCGCTATTCCACCCAAAATTAAATGTAGGACAACATACTGTCTTCTTAGAATATATATTATCTAAATCATTTTATAATAAGTCTATAATTTTCTTTGGTGACTTTAAATACTTTCATATTAAGTCAGGCACTTTTTCAAGATAAATCAGTCTGTGAAAGTTAATTAAAAAAAAAAAAACATTGCTACCTACAATTTTACTTAGTTCATTTTCCTACACATGGTTACACTATTGTGACCTAATATTTTCTGATTACTGTATGGTGGTTATTAACATAAAAGCTCTTGAGCCTTTCAGAAAATTGGACCACAGGACAGTAGAATTTGCTGTACCTATTATGATGATACCTCAGTCTGTTACAAATTGTACAATTACAAAAATATGAATTATGCAGATCTTAAATATACACTGGATTTTACAATCTAGAATGAAGTGAGTTCTAATAATAGTTCAGAAACCTGGTCATATTTAATTAACATGGTCAGTTCAACATTTCCTGAACATGTGCTACATGATTCTACTATATATGATTGAATGAAAACTGTAACCATTTCAAATGCTGGGATCTGCTCCAGTGAGTTCCATAATAAATAAATCAAAAGTAATTGATTGGTCTGATGAAGCCTTTATAGTGAAAGCGCTTATCTACTTTTGTCAATAAAAGTATTGGATTTACTGTCTTGGTATATCTGGCAACTTTTTGTTCGCTTACAAGATTTTTCCAATTTGAAGATATTGCGTTATAGTTGTGTTTGTTCCAGTGGATGTGTTTTTTATCGTTTGTTTTATTCATAATATGGAAACTGAATAGCCCCCAAAAAACGGACTTGCATATACTAAGTTGGTAAACATACGATTTTTTTTGGGGGGGGGGAGTGCTACCTCTGCAAAAACAAGTTTAAAAGGAAAAGAGTGATGTTCAATATTTGCTCGTCTACATTTTTGGGGTTTTTTTTCAATGTGTAAGCACTCGGCATTATCAGTGCCAACATTTCAGTAAGAAGGCAACTGGAATACAGTTCATTATAAATTAAACTACTAGCAACAAGATACCTGAAAAAAGGAAGTTATGTCTTACCATAACTTTCCATCTGCGTTGTTCATCTTCTTTCATTCATCACTGATGGGTTTGGTTCCAACCCCTCGGAACCGAGTCGGCCTTTTAACAAGCTCGCGCCAGCCAAACAAAACTCTCGAGCTATGTCTCTACCCAGAATTCCTTTCTCCCTGTTACCTCAGATCGAGTTTGCTAGAGAAAAGGAAGCAAAGCCGAGGCCACTTCTACGCAAATACCCTAAGGTACCACTTAGACCCAAAGCATCCCCCAGGAGCCTTTGGAGGGGGAAGGAGAGTGGGAAGTGATGAATGAAAGAAGATGAACAACACAGATGGAATGTTATAGTAAGACATAACTTTTTTATCTGATGCTGTTAATGTTCTTTCCATTCATCACTGATGGGACAGAATCCCAAGCTACACTGAGGTCCATGGGCGGCCCTTATGAAAGATCATTCCTGAGTACTATTGAGCCGAAGGCAGCTCTCTCTCTGGAGACCAAGTCCAATTTGTAATGATTGATAAAGGTATGCGGCTTAGCCCAAGTAGCTGCTGCGCAGATGTCATCCAAGGAAGCCCTGGAATGGAAAGCTACAGATATTGCCATAGAGCTAGTGGAGTGAGCTTTAACTTTTGGCATAGGTTCGTTACTGAGGGAATAGATGAAATGTATGCAGTCCCTTAGCCATTTTGATAATGTAACCATGGAAACAGCCTGCCCCATTCTGGGCCCAGAAAAAGAGATCAAAAGCTGTTCAGATTTACGGATAGAATTGGTCCTGTCTAGGTAAAATCTCAATTGTTTATGCACATCTCAGGAGTGAAGGCAATACTCTCCTCTATTGGCAAAATTCGGAAAGAACACTGGTAGGGCAATGGTCTGGTTTATGAAGAATTCAGAAACAACTTCAGGGAAAAAGGATGGATTTGTCCGAAGTGATACTCTGTCTTTATGAAAAACCAGATAGGGCCTCTTGGTACACAGTGCCTGTAGCTCCGAGACTCTCCTGACAGACGTGATGGCTACCAAGAACAAGGATTTCCAAGACAGAAACTTTAGGTCACACTTCACAGCAGGTTCAAAAGGTTTCTGGGTCAAAGACTGAAGAACTAGAGTGAGGTTCCATGGTTCCATGGGCTATCTGACAGGAGGCCTGATATGAGAGGTCCCCTTGAGGAAAGCCTTCAAATGCATAAAGATATAAGAGGGGTGCCATCTATACCATTGTGGAAATTGGAAATTCCCACTAGATGTACTCATATGGTAGAGGCAGAGGCTCCATTATCAAAAAACTTAGCCAAGTATTGAAGCAGTGCAGTAACTGGAGCTGAATACAGGTCTAGCATGTTATCCTTGGACCAGATGGAGAATCTTTTTCATTTATCCTGATATAGTCTTCTGATGGATGGTTTATGAGAGGTCAGAATTATGTCTTGAACAGATGAGGAGAGATTAGCTTGCCTGGCTACTAGTGGAAGTGAAGAAATCAAGCTGTCAGCTTGAGACTGGACAGATTTGGATAACTCAAACCTTGGGGGTGAGTAATCAGATCTGGCAGAGTGTCCAGAATCCACAACAGGTATACTAAGTGAGGCCAAAGGAAGGAGAACCAAACTCATCGAGGCCAGAACGGGGCTATGAGGATTACCTTGCATCTCAACCAAAGAACTTTCTTTAAAAATTGTGGGCTCAGAAGGAAGGGAGGATAAGCGTAAAGAAGTCCCGTGGGCCAATCATGGATCAGAGCATCCCTTGGTGACTCCCCCTCTGGGGGAAGTAGGGCAAAATAGCTGCTGCACTTGGTGTTTGATGAGGAGGTGAAAAGATCACAGCAGGGCTGGCCCCAGTGGCTGAAGATTGCTGATGCCACCTTGGGGTTGAGGGACCACTCGTGAGGCATGAGGATGCATCTGCTCAGTTTGTCCACAATCACGTTGGAGCTCCTCGGCATATGTGTTGCTATTAGAAAGCGGTTGGAAGCTATCGCCCACTGCCAAATTCTCATGGCTTCTTTACACAAGGGATAGGACTTGATTCCTCCTTGCTTGTTGATATACCAAACCACTAACATATTGTCTGATTGAATTGCAATTGTCCTGGGAGGGAGAGCTGAATGGAGGGCCTGCAATGCTAACAGCACAGCTCTCAGTTCCAGAACATTGATATGCAGGTGGGCCTCTGAGTTGGACCATGTGCCTTGGACAGTCTTTCCCTGGAAATGGCCCCCTACCTGATCAGGGAAGCATCTGGGGCCACAATGGCTGTGGGATGAGGAGATTGAAATGGACAACTCCAACGTTCTATGTCTGGCCTCATCCACCAAAGCAGGTCCTGTTTGCAGGAGTTGGTTATTCAAATCTGGTAACTGAGGGGGTGATAGTTTGGGAACCATTGACACAGAAGGAGCCATTGTGGAATCCGCATGTGTAGCTTTGCTAGCAGCACTATTGAAATTGATGCTGCCATAGAACCTAGGGCCTGAAGAACTTCCCTTGCAGAAACTGTTGTTTGAGAGAGCATCACCTGGAGTTGAAGCCTCAATCGATGGAGTCTGTGAATTGGGAGTGATACCAGACAGGACTGAGTACTGAACACTGCTCCAATGAACTCTATTTGTTGTGTAGGGATAAGGTTTGATTTCTCCCAATATATCGTTATTCCCAACAATTTTCCCAGAGAGAGAGGAATCCTTTTATTCTCAAGTGAGCTGTTACCACTGCCATGCATTTCATGAACACTCTGGGGGTTGTAGAGAGACTGAATGGCAGCGCACGGAATTGATAATGACTGGCTCCTAGCCAGAAGCAAAGCAGACTCCTGGAGTGGTTTTCCATCTTGATGTGGTAATACACATCCCGGAGATCTATAGAGCACATCTAATCGCCTTCTCTTAAAAAGGGGAGAATAGACTGAACAGTGACCATCCAGAATTTGGTTTGGGTGACAGACTTCTTTAAGCTGCTGAGATCTAAAATGGGTCTCCAGTCCCCTGCCTTTTTTGGCTCCAAAAAGAATCCCGAATAAAATCCGGATCCACACTGGTCTGATAGGAATGGTTGGATGATTCTTTTTTGAGACAACTTTATAATCAATGAAGCTGCTTCTTCCCATTGACTGGGTGGAAAGTCAGGAAGTTTTCTTGGGAAGTTTGGATGACAAGAAGGGGGAATGGTGTAACCTCTGGTGATAATGCTCTGCACCCAATGATCGGTGGTGATGGATTGCCAGGCAGCTTGGTGCAGAGAGAAACGACCCCCGACTGCTTCCAGAGGTAAGCAATCAGGCTGCTCCTCAAGAGCGCTGATAAGGCTGTCCAGAGAAGGAAACCCTGGAGCCCTGCTTACGAGGACCCCCTCTGCCTCTATAGGGGTGTCTTCTGAAATTGTTGCCCCCTCTGCCTTTGGGAGTATAATCAGCATGTACAGCATGAAAGGGACCCTGAGATTTCTTATGCAACATCCTTCCACTCCTCTGATTCATGGAGAAGGTACATTGAGGGTTGGAAAACTGTAGGCCTATGGTAGACAGGGTCTTTCCATCTTGTTCGCACCTGGCTAGTGTGTCCTTCACTTTAGAACCAAAAAGGGATGAAGCTTCAATGGGAACATTCAGATAGGAAGACTTGAAGGGGTCCATGAGGTCACAAATGCGCATCCAGCCATGACACCTCATAACAATGCCTGAACCTTCTGGTCTAGCATCCCCTTTTGTCGCATGTGACAGCAACCTTATGGATGAGTTGGATATTGATTCCAGGGTTGCGAGCTGCAAGGACACTTTCTCCCTGACCTCATCAGACAACTGTCCTGTAAGCATCCCAGAGAGTTCAGAGATCAAGTCCCTCTGGAGCCTCATAAAATGTGCCAAATAATTCAGGCAAAGGTCCCTGATGCAAAAACACACTTCCCAAGTCAGTCCACTGACTGGGACTCCCTGTTGGGAGGGTGGACAGTGGGACTTTCCTCAGCCAAGTTCTTTTTCGTGGCCACCACCACCACCATAGCATCAACTGGTAACCCTCTGAACCAATGCAGGTTCTCCTTGGGAGGGGAAAGAATTTTGTCTGGTCTCCAAGGGATCACCTCAATGGAATCAGGGTTCTTCCAAGTGTGCTGCACGATGAGCTGGATGAGCTTGTCGGCAGGCGGGGTCACCCAAGAGGTAGAAGGTTAGGTGCAAAAAGCCTGAAGGAACACAGACTTCTCAGACGAAGGCTTGGAGGGCTTCCAGTCACCTCTCTGCTTTAACATTTCCAAGATGTCTCCAAAGGAGACATCATCAGGAGGTGACCATGGGGACCCTTCACCATTGTTATAATCTGTGTCTTTCATTATGGACTCCTCAGGTGAGTCCATGTGCTTCCTCTTGCATGTCTTCTTCCAAGGGGGCTCCTCAGTGGGGGTCTCTGAGAAGAACTAGGAAGAGTGAGTACCCTGAACAGGGATGTTCTACAGCTTCTCTGACTGGTGTCCTGGGGGGTGGTCTGTGACAGCTGTAGCTCAGGGGGTGAAAACTGGGGTTCCAACATCAAAGGCATGCTGCCAGAAGCAAGAGCCCTCTCCATCACGTGGAAGGCAGGCCCGCCCGAAACCGAGAAAGACAACCTCACGACTGGGGTCACACCCCGCTCTGACAAACCCGCCCCATGGATGGAGCCTCAAGCAGGATTGGTGCGGACATGGCTATCGGCACTGAGGAGAGAGGTGGCTCCGTACATAGATATATATATATATATATATATATATATATATATATATATATATATATATATATATATATATTTATATATATATATGTGGAACTGTAGCTTAGTTGTAAAGCAGTGGACACCTTTCTAATGCTTCAAATGGCATATCCACATGTGAGAGTGTTTTCTCTAAGGTTTGTATGTCTCATCTGCACCTGTAACTGAAAACAGGTTTCTCCCTTATGTCTTTCAGAAATGGAAGTTAATCATGTTGGCTGCTGGAGGAAGCAGCCAAGGCTTGCAGTACACAGCATGATTAGTTTGTAACTTACCTACTAATTACATCAACTGTCCCATTTGTAGAGCATCTTTACTGTTATCCTTCCAGTTATGTCTCCCTCTTATAGGTCACAAAGCCAAGAAGATGCAAGTGCATCACTCATAGCTGGCCCCATCTCTGTGGCTGTGGCGGGTGAGAGGGATGAAACTTCCTTGCCAGCATAGATTCTGACCCTGTCCCAGACAGACAGCTGATTTGGTTGGCTGTTGTGGTCAAGCTGTCACTGTGCAAAAAGTGCAGGAGGCAGTTGACAGTGTGATGGCCCACTAGGATGCTGCCAAGATACTCCTCCTGGAAAGCATTGCAAATGCACTTGACCAGCAAGCCCCCACCATCAGGCTACCACAGCAGGGTATGGCCCCTGTCACTGGCAACCATGACCCACATGTACAATCTTCTGAGTCACATTGACATCTTTCTACCCCAGTTGTCAGACAGCACACTGCTCATATCTCACCCTATCCACATCTTGGTGTACCCCCATTCTATTTTTCCATACCTCACCTCGCAAGCATTATCTCCTCCCCCATCATCTTTTGTCAACCTTTTGTTTGTCTTTCAGCAGACATAAGTCTCTCTCCTAGTTGGTGCACATCCATTCCTGTTTGTCTGTACTGTTTTGTTTGCTCCTTATTGTCTTCCCTTCTCCACCTTTCCTTCATGTTTCCCCATCATCCTTCCCAGCATTTTTTCCATATACACACATACATGTATCCCTCACAATAAAAATGTGCTTTGCCTTCCTCATCTGCTTTTCATTTATGCTGTCCTTCTACATACACATCCCCTTGCTATACTCCCCAATTTCCTACCATCTAACACTTCTCTTTTTGCCCCTTTTATGGGACAAATAAGTGTTCAGGTGACTGCATCACTTTCCAATAAGCAGCTCCTCCAAACACTTGCTCTTTCTACTTGCTGTCTCCAAATATTGTGAGATTTTCACTACCCAGTGCATGACCATGTCCTTGCTCAGTTTACTTCTTGATCTGTTCCAGTACAGTTGGCTTGTAGTTTTTTAATCTTGCTCAGATTTCAACATCAGAATGAAGTTACTTGCTCAGCCACACAATGTCACCATTTGGTATAATCATGCTTACTTTATACTGCAGTATATTACTACTAAAGCACTGAAAGCACAACAGGTAAGAAGTGATTCTTTCCTTGTGGAAAGCTTCATGCTGACCATCCTCTTTGAAGTGCACATGCATGCACTGATTACCTCCTGCTGTCTCAGGACCTGTGCTGCTTTGCTGCCCTCTTACCTACAAGCCACCAGCCATTCCATATCATCATTTTTTATAATTACTACTCTCCCTCCACCTATACACATCAATCGCTTTCTCCTTAAAGGCCTACCTATCATTCACTAACTTAATTCCAATTAATTTACTGACCCCAATTCCAAAAGACTTGCTCTCAGTGTAAGTGACCACATACTGACAACAGGCTGAGAGCAGGTGTTTTGGAAACTGGACTACATAACAATTCTGTTTATAGACAGGTCTTACACCGAAGTAAGTAACTTACACTGAGAGCATGTCTTTTGGAATCAGGGCAGATTTACAGTGAGAGCAACTATTTTGGAATCTGGCCCAATATTTCAAAACAATTCTCCTTTGCCTCCTATATACACCTACTACCAAACTCTCTTTAAATACATATTTTTCTCTGTTATTTCTTACTGTACACATACACAGTACCATTGTTAATTCACTATCATTAAACCCACTTTAAATACAAATACAACACTGTACAGTTTTACCTTTCACTTGTTTTTAACTCATCACATGTACAACTACGCATATCTATTCTACACAGTAAATACACTCAACACTTAAAAATCTTTACTTCATCACCAAAACTATCACAAACCTCCACCCTCCATACATCTTTAATTTTACCTTAATCACTCATCTCTTAGCACACTTACCCCAATATCATTCCATCATGACTTCACCACATTATCACCATAAATACACTATTCTGTTCCTTCCTTTGCTCCCCAATAATCAATCTAACAGCCTTCACAAATCAGTCTCTAGCACTCTTCCAGCTTCCTCACTCCCATTTCTCTCCTTCCAACAAAACATAACTACCACCCACTCCATTCTACTTTTTTCTCTCTTTCTCTTCAACCATTCCACAGTATCTACTAAATGCTCCATCACACTACACTCCCAACAAATCTCCAACAAAATCACCCTTCTGACTCCTCATAACATACAATCTATCATTTACTTCCTACAAACAGCACTTAACCTACCCACCACAAAATGTACTACTTTAACCTTTCATTCTAATACTATTTCTGTGAGGCACCATTGAATCCATTCCTGGTCCCACTCCACTCAGCTGCTTCCTAATAAATGTACAAAATAAACAAAATAACGCAGTCTGGGCATTCGTCTATGGATATTTTTCATCAGTTCTTAACTCTATGTGAAAATCCCTTATTGAATGTGTTGGGTGCTTCAGTAGATATTAACAATCATGTGGTAGTCAACAATGAATCTATGACCCTAATATGTACTCTGGAGAACAAGGTACAGTTGTTCAAATGACTACAATAGCAATGTTTGACTTTTTCCGCTTACCTGGATATGGGGCTAGTACCTAGGGGTCTTTAGATTGTAAAAATGCCCACATATGGCAGTAGATATCTTGAACTATTAAAGAAATGGCAAGAGTTGAATTTAAAACTTAATAGCGATTACATGTGACTTATGAATTACTTTTTTATGAAAACTGAAACATAATTGTCAGCAGAGGTCAATATGCTAGAAGACTGGCTAATAATGTCATCCGGCTTTTCAAGTGTTTCCTATGAATTTAATAATATGCTGGATAGATTTCATTGGCCTAAAAGTGAGCAACATAATACATTTATGCTGGCCTCAAAAACTACTTCAGCTTCCAGCACCTCGGGATGCAGTGAAGCTGTAAGGGATTTAGACAGTTTTGAACAGACTAACAAAGAGCCTAATAATAATTTAAAACAGTGTATTGTAACTATCACAACTACAAATATTGAAACTAACTGAAGGCTTGAGACAGAAATGCTGACACAAGAACTGAAGACAATTTTTTAGTATTACTCTGTATCACTCTACAGCTGCCTATTCAAGTTCCAGACATGACAAACAGAACAATACACTCGCAAGGAAAAGGTGGGGAACAGGCAACCATATTCATACAGGTCCTGTAACCAGGTGTCAGTCTATGACCAACAGGTAAACATTGGCAGGACTGTTGCTAATTTATCTAAATATACATTCACTGAACTGGAATTGCTCATTCTTGCCAAGGGACTAATGTTTGCTCCACTGACAGATGGTGGCTTCAGCGACTCCCTCATTTCATTAGCTCCTAATACTTCCAGATAGTTAAAATGTTTATAGAAAATGTTATACATTAAGTTAAAACACTGCTATATGAGTTGATGCTTGAAAATGTGATTACTACGGAGATATATATGTATATACCAAATTCCACTGTTCCTATGATATATTACATTAGGATTGGACTAATCCACTGATGAGACCAACTGTATCTGGAAATAAATGGCTAACAGTAGCCATTTCTAAATATTTAGGAACTCAATTGAAACTTCTCTTGGATTACTGTAAGAGTTTTATAAGAGATACCAATGATTTTTTTTATATTATCTCTATTGTTGGTCGCAGAATAATAAGTTAATGGATTTGTTTATAGTTACTTTAGATATTATGCTTTTATTTACCATTATGCCTAGAGCATGGCATTTAAGTGGTCAGGGAGTGTTTATGTACGTATAGTAATTTTTCAGGAAGGAAAATAGAGATCATTTTTCTTGTTGGATAGAGCCTTGAATAGTGTTTTTCATTTTAATAATTAATATTTTCATCAAAAATTAGGTTCATTAAGAAAGTGGTTAGTACATGTATTTAATGAAGCTAACACCTATGCTGATACAGCACTTTCTAGTTGGGAAGATAATAATATAGTTAACATCGATTTACCTCACTCTCAGTATATAGCATTTTACAAACATTTTGTAGATGACATATTTTTTATCTGGACAGGTGAAGAAGATGTGTTATACAGGTTTGTTGATGGTTTACAACAATTCAGAACTTTTTTGTCCTTTGAAATTAATTATTCTAAAACTAAGGTAATTTTTTTTAGATGTTACTGTATTTTTTAATGACGGTAAATTTGATACTGGTATTTAAAAAAAATAAGATGTACAGACTACTAGGTACCTGCACCCACAAAACATGCATCACACAGACACACACACACACACACACACACACACATATATATATATATATATATATATATATATATATATATATATACACACACACACAAACACACATGTGTGTGTGTGTGTGTGTGTGTGTATATGTATAGAGGGAGAGAGAATAGTATTGTTAAAAGTCAATTGTTGAGAGCAAGTAGATTAAATACATGTAATAACCACTTTCTTAATGAAGCTAATATTATGATGGATGATTTTTATAAAAGAGGATATAATGGCCAGTTAGTGAGAAATAATATGGAATATCTGAACAAAATAATATTGGTAAACCTTTTTTATTATCTAAGATAGAATCTGCACATGCTGATAGGGGTGGACATCCTAGAAAATTAGGCTACAATATGAAATATAATAGACATATATCACAAGTTAAGAATATTATTAAAAATAATTAGTAAATATTGACTTCCAATCCTGAAATTACTAAAGTTACAGGTACTTGACCGAATTGTGTGTACAATAAGGAATAATTTGAAACAGAAATTAAGCTTTAAAGACTTTGTTTCTATAAATAAGCAATGATTAGGTAATAGATATGGTACTATGCCATGTTATAACTGTCATCATTGTACTTTTATAAATTATATCAGCTTTATATATCCTATTAGTAAAAAAAGGATTTATATTTAGAACATCTGTGACATGTAGTACTAAAAATTTAGTATATTTTGCTAATTTTGTGACATGCAAATGGTTTTTATTTGGGCAAACTTAACTGTAAGCTGGAGGAAAGAATATGCTCACATTTATCTGAGATACAAAGGGGAATATAAAAAAGCAAAACTAACTGTAAGCTGGAGGAAAAAATATGCTCACATTTATCTGAGATACAAAGAGGAATATAAAAAAGAAGTTACATACTTACCATAATGTTACATCTGTGTTGTCTGTTTTCATTTATCCTTGACAGATGGGTTCAGTTCTGATATCGGAAATGACTTAGCCGTTACTACAGCTAATGCCAGCCAAAAACTCTTGCGCTTTACCTCTACCCACAATCTCTCTCTCAAAATTATCTCAGATATATATATATATATATATATATATATATATATATATATATATATATATATATATATATATATATATATATATATATATATATATAGACACATACATATATAGAAAGGAAGCCCAAAAGGAAGCCATGTCTACTGTGCTTGAAAAATCATAATAATTCAAGGATACATAATCCATTCCACCAAAAAACTTTGAAGGTCGGGGGATCGGGATGAGTAAAGGATAAATGAAGATAGACAACACAGATGGAATGTTATAGAAGTACATACTGCAACGTCTTTATCTGATGTTGCCAGTCTTCATTTTATCATTGACAGAATGGCAGAGTCCCCAGCTACCTAAAATCTTGGATGGACTCCCAGATGGATGTTCTTGAGCACGATCAGACCAAAGAACGCTCTTTCCCCAGAGACCAAATCCAATTTGCAGTGACTAATAAAGGTATGGAGAGAAGCCCAAGTAGCTGCTTCACAAATATCATCCATCGAAGCTCTAGATTGGAAAACTGCCGAGGTGGCTACAGATCTTGTAGAATGTGCTTTCACAGGCCTAGGCAAGGTTAATTTATTCTTATCAGAAATAAATGAAATGCAGTCTTTCAACCATTTAGCCAGAGTTACCTTGCTGACTGGCTTAACCAATTTGAAACTGGAAAAGGAAACAAATAATTGATTTGATTTTTGAATGTCTTTTGTTCTGTGAAGATAGAAACGTAATTGTCTATGAGCATCAAGTAAATGTAAGGATTATTCACCTTTGTTGGAAAAACTTGGAAAGAAAACTGGTAAATTCATTGATTGACTGATGTTAGACTCTGAGACTACCTTGGGTAGAAAGGAGGGTTTTTTTTGTAAAGAAACTCTATCCTTGTGGAAAAACAGATAAGGTGGTTCAAACAAAAAGGCCTGGATCTCTGCAATTTTTCTGGCAGGGGTAATGGCTACCAAAAACAATGTCTTCCAAGACAAAAACTTCAGATCACATTCTACAGAGGGCTCAAAGGGAGAATGTATTATCGCCTGCAAAACTAATTTTAGATCCCAGGGAGGCAATGGATCTTTGAAAGGGGGTTTCAACAAAAGCATGCCTTTTAGGAATGATTTACAAAATCTATGAAAGAATGTTCTTCCAAACCATCATGGAAACTAGAAATTGCAGCTAATTGTAATCTGATGGTAAAAGTGGAAGCTCCGGCATGGAAAAGAGAGGCTAAAATGTCTAAAATATGCTCTATAGAAGCCAAAAAGGGATTAATATGTTTTTCATGGGCCCAAATGGTAAATCTCTTCCATCTGCTAGAGTACAGTTTATGAGTGGAAGGTTTATGAGCTGACAAGAAGATGTGGCATACTGGGGAGAAAGTATTAGGATACCTGACAACTAATAGGTTCATAGGTAGGTACTAGGCTATCAGCCCAAGGGCCTATGTAAGCCTAGCCAATAAGGTTCCATGGCTTACGCCACCCAAGAAAGTTATTTTCCTGTGTCACTGTTGAGCAGAGACACAGAAGTGATCCCCAGGGTGTATTTCCTATTTCCCATCCACTCATTAAGATTTTTCATGAAGAGTGCTAATGAAGAACTTTGCTTGACATAGATGGGTAGCTTGTTCCAGAGTATAGGAAGTCTCTGGGACATGAATATATCCCTCCAGCGTGTCCTGTTTATTGTGGTGACAAGGTTTAGGTCCCTAGAGCGTGTAGCTTAGAAGGATTGGGATTTCTTTAGGTGTAGCATGTCCAAAAGCTCTGGGTTTGACATAGCTTTATATGTTAGGCAGAG
Source organism: Protopterus annectens (assembly GCF_019279795.1). Classification (NCBI taxonomy): domain Eukaryota; kingdom Metazoa; phylum Chordata; order Ceratodontiformes; family Protopteridae; genus Protopterus; species Protopterus annectens. The sequence continues at coordinate 215,085,311 of NC_056733.1, read as the reverse complement.
ATCACCTCGGAGTAGGTGATATGCTATGGAGTAAAGCTGGAGTATTTTGAGGCGGTCAGTGTAGGGCATTTGTTTGAGGCCAGTAATCCTCTTTGTGAGGTACTTCTGTGGCCTTTCCAACTGCTGCAAATGTCTTGTGAGCTACATTCCAAAAGGGGCGTTGTACTCTATATGGGTCTAATGAGTATCGAGTAGAGGGGAACAATGACCTCTTTTTTCCTGGATGAGAACCCTTTTATGATGAGGTGTGCCATGCAGAAGGACATCCTGACTACTGTGGAGATGTGACTATCAAAGGAGAGACTACTGTCCACCTGGGTCCCAAGGTCTCTTATCACACATTCGGTGTTAAGTAGATTGCTGCCTATGTGGTAGTTCATGGGTACAGAGTTTTTACCAAAGGGGATGACACTGCACTTTTTGGCATTGAGCTTGAGGCCATGGCTCTGACACCAGGCATCTGTCTCAGTGAGGCCCTACTGTAGGATGTCCACATCATTTGGGGACTTGACTATGGCTCCTAGTTTGCAGTCATATGCGAACTTTGTTAGCCAGAGGCCTGTGTTAGCCTGTACTTCAGAGAAGTAGATACCAAACAGGAGAGGTCCCAGGATGGAACCCTGTGGTACTCCACTTGTCACTGCTTTGAGGTCAGATTTGGAGTCTGCAACTTTTACAGTGTGGGTTCTGTCAGTGAGCCAGTTGGCAACCCATCTTGTGACGCAGGGATTTATGCCTAGTTTAGTGAGTTTAGCTATAATTCCAGAATGGGGGATGGTGTCGAAAGCCTTGGCGAGGTCAAGATAGGCTGGGTGAACCACCTTACCCTCATCCACGGCTTTGGTGACTGCCTCAAAGAAGTCGATCAGGTTCAGGAGGCATGATCTGCATTTCACAAACCCGAACTGGGTGGGATCCAGAGTTTGGAGGTTACCAATGTCTTTGTTTATGAGTTCCATGATGATACGTTCCATGGCCTTGCAGACCAGGCTTGTCAGGTTAATAGGTCGATAGTTCCCGGGATCAGTGGTGGCTCCCCCTTTGTGGAGTGGGATAACTGTTGCTGTGTGCCATTCAGTGGGCACAAAGCCTGATGCAAGGATATTACTGAACATGAGGCTTAAGTGGGGAGCCAGTTCATTCTGAAGTTCGTGTAAAACGCAGCCTGGGATGTTGTCCGGTCCCATGGATGCTGTGTTTTTGGCTTTAGAGAGTGCAGCTTTTACCTGCGTAGTTGTGGTTACAGGGACTCTGCATTCTTCCTGTATATACATGGGCTCTTTAGGGGGTGAGAGGGGGGTAAAGTTAGCACTGAACCTTTCTGCCAGGATGTTGGCAATATCAGTTGGTTCTGTAATTTTCGTGCCTTTGTGCTGTAACTCAGAGCAGATCTGGGTGTTGCCATCTAGATTCTTGGCATAGCTATAGAATGCTTTGTGGTTGACCTTGGATTTAGTGGTGATTTTGTTTTCATAGCTAGCTTTGGAGGATCTTATAAGGGATATCAGCTTCTTACTGAGGCTGACCAGGGAGCTCCTCCACTCATGGGATTTTACTCTCTTTTGCAACAGTTTCTTCCTTCTGTTGTACAGTTTGTTTATGGCAGGGGACCACCAGATTGGCTTCCTTTTTTTTGGAGTATAGTGTCTTGGTTCTGTTTGGGATAGCACAATCCATGCACTCGTATAAGTGCTTATAGAGTACATTTGTGTAGGATTCAGTGGTTGTAACTGTATTGTCCATTTGCATGGGTGTCATGACGTTCACCACTTCTGTCTTAAGAAGCATGAAGTTGGCTTTGGAGAAATTTTTTACTGTGGTTTCCTTAATGGGGGGTGGGGGCGGGATGTGGATATCAAGGGTGATGAGGTTATGGTCAGATCGGACCAACGAGGAGTAGACTTCAGGTGTGGAACATCGGTCACTCATGTTGGTAATGACTAGGTCTGGGATATTGTTGCCCCTGGCAGGGGTGTGGATAAGTTGATCTAGGGCATTGGAGTTTATGAATTCCAGAAAGCGTTGAGCTAAGACGTTGGTACACGAGTTTTCCCAGTTAATGGTGGGGTAGTTGAAGTCGCCCATTATTAGGGTGTTTGGTTGAACCCTAATATTTTCCAGTACATCAAGAAAAGAGGAGTGGGAATCCTGGGGCATGGTGGAGGATCTGTAGCAAGCTACAATTTGGATTGCAGTTTTGCCCAGAGTTAGTTGCACTTGGATAACCTTGGATGCATTATGCTGAGCAACTAGCCTGGAGGCGTGGATATCCTTAATGAATATGGACACATCACCGCCTTTGGTGTTTCGGTCCAGGTTACATGGCCGAAAAGTGTGGTATGAGTTATAGTCTGGTAGTGCAGGGGTGCTCTCTGGAGTCTTGAACCAGGTCTCAGTCACTGCACAGATATCGATGTTCTCCATTTTAAGGAGTGCCTCAAGTGAGTGCATTTTGAGATTTAGACTTCTAACATTGAGTAGCATTACCCTCGATTTTTGCTTGCCTGTTCCTGTTATGGTGGTGAATTTGTTATTTGAACCCTGCCTAAAAAAGGCACTATAGGGGCAGCAGGAGCCTTAGACAGTATCCGGAATCCCAGAGGTGACAGGTGCAGGCCAGCTATGGTAAAGCATCGTGGTCTGTCGACCATGTCATCCCAAGCAGACAGATATTGGATCCCCTTAGAATGACACCAGAAGCTTAGCCAATTGTTGAAGTCAATCATTTTGTCCTTGTACTGCGGTATCATTCTGGGCGATGGCAGAATGCTACTCAGGGCTAGGGTCATACCTGCCTGGGCTACAAGATCGGAGAGCTCTTCCATGTCTCTTTTCATGTAGTCCAGGGAGGTACGTCTCAGGTCATTCACACCAACATAGACAATGACAGAGTCATATTTGTACTTGTTGTGGAGTGACCTGAATGCATGGGTTATGTGGTGGATCCTGGCACCCGACAGGCAGCTGACAGTAACCTTCTCCTTGTTTAGCCTGGTGAGTGGGACATCAGTGTGCCTGACTATAGAGTCACCTATGACTAGTGTGTTGGGTACATTGTTTTGCCTTATTGGCTGTGGTTGAGTGGCACACTGAGTCTGTGGGCTATGTGTCATTTGGGTTGTGTTGGGGGATGGAGGTTGCTTGCGTTTCTGCTTTGGAGGTCTCTGTTGCTTAGACATATTATTATTGAGAGCCTCCGCTAATGTTTTGTGTTACTATGTGTGGATTTTGGTGGTGTAGATCTAGTGAGACTATGTGATGAGTGTGGTGTGATGCAAATGTTTACCTTCTCCTCATGACTGTCAAGTTCATTCTTGGTTGGAGAGAGCTTTACCTCCAGTTTGGCTAGATATGTGCATCTCTCACAGGTTGTAGTGTTGGGTGGTAGGAGGAGAGGGTTATCTGTGTACATGAGGCAATTTCTACATTGCCTCAAGATGCCCAGATTCATCAGATAGACAGGAGAGAACACTGGGAGCTGATCCTTGGATATGCCTGAATAAAAAACTATTTTCCTTTTAGATAAGTGAGGAAAGTGAGTACAAGAGCTGTTTTTCGCTAAGCAAGTGAGAAAAGTAAGTACAAAAACTGTTTTCCTCTAGGTAATGAGGAAGATTGAATGCTATAGTAATTAGTAGCTTATTTAGTGCTTACAAGTTCTGAACAAGTGCTGAGCATGAATAAGCAAATATAAGTGCTAAAACTAAGAATCTGTATCTGCACTAGACAAGTTACAGGACAGAAACAAGTGCAACTGCAGGCTTTCAAATCAGAAAGTTGAGAGAGATGGAAGATTGCCCAAACGGCCAATAACTGGGCCAGAACCACTCCTTATGTGGTAGACAGGTTACCTGCTTATCACTCCCACTGATAAGCTAGAAGGCTTCCCTCCAACACAGAAAGGCTTGGGGGGCTCAGAAGTTTACATACAGTCCTGGATACAGCAAATCTGTATCTGGAACACTAGTTACAGGAAAGGTAGGAAACAGGCTTACAGTTTTTTTTTTTTTTTTTTACAGAAAAGTAGCAAAAACAGTAGTAAAAACAATTCACATGCAGTGCAAGGTAGCACACTTGAGTAAGTAGCAATATTAGACCAAACACAGTTTAAAAAATGCAATTAAATTAAAAAGGACTAAAAGCAAGTGCAGAGTTTATTAGGTAGAATGTGGTAAAGAGACAGGACTGGGGGAGTGTCCCAGATCAAATCTACAGTGGGGCGGGCAACTGCAAAAGCCACCAAATTTAAACTACAAACCAAAAATAGGAAGGCTGGGTGGGACAAAACAGTTTCAAAAGAGATATAAGCAACAACTAACAGTACAAACTTTAAAAGCAAAAAAATATACTCAGCTCTGTATATTTGCAGAACAGTGAGACAACAGTTTCAACAGAGATCTAAGCAACAATTAACACACTCTATAACCAAAAAAAAAATACTCAGCTCTGTATATTTGCAGATGGTCTGTAAGGCAGTCTCTCAGAACACAGGTTCCAGCAACTGAAGGAACAACTCTGTCAGTTTGAGGTTCTAAATGTCGGCATGAACAAGTTGGTCTGGATGGGACAGTAGTTCTGGAACTCGGTCCAGAATCCAGGGTTGTTGAATCAGATAAGGCCAAAGGAAGGGGAACCAAATCTGTCGAGGCCAAAAGGGTGCAATGAGGACTACTGTGCTTTTCAGTCTTAGCACTTTCTGTAAGAATTTTGGAATTAGAGGTATCGGGGAAAAGGGCTACAGGAGACGGGGGGGGGGGCAATTGTAGAGAACAGCATCCCTGGGTGACTTCCATGGATGGGGAATCAGGGCAAAGTAATTCCTGCACTTGTTGTTTAGGGGAGAAGCAAACAGGTCACAGCAAGGTCGACCCCATTGACGGAAGATCATTTTTGTCATTTTTGGATTAAATATGGGGCTGAAGGATATATCTGCTCAGCTTGTCTGCAGTCACAATGGAAACCCCCGGAATGTGCATTGCTCTTAGAAAGTGGTTGAAATACATCGGCCACTGTCACACTCTGAGGGCTTCTCGACAAAGGGGGTAAGACATGGTTCCTCCCTGCTTGTTAAAGTACCAAACTACTGACATATTGCCTGTCTGAATTTCAATTGTTCCCCGAGGAACAGCTGTTTGAAAGGCCTGCAATGCTAGAAGCATCACGCATCACTCTTAGATCCAGGACATTGATGTGCAAGTTGGCCTCTAATGGTGACAGTCTTGTCCAGAAAATGCCCCCCCCACACACACCTGGGAAGCGCCCGTGGTCACTATGGCTGTGGGCTCTGGAAGAACAAAGGGGCAACCGCAGAAAATTTGTTCAGAATCCATCCATCAGAAAAGATCCCTTTTGCAATAACTGATTATCAGAATTTAGCCTGACAAAGGCTGGTGAAGGATAGACCACTGAGAAGCTAGTAGCTGTTTCAGAATTTTCATATGAAACCTGGCTAGAGGTATTAAAGTTATTGATGCTGCCATCAACCCTACAGTTTGCAAAACTAGTCGTGCAGGAACCCTCTTTCTGCGGATTATCTTTTGAACTTGTACCATCATTCTTTGAAACCTCTCTGGAGGAAGGGATGCTATAGTTGTCTCCATATTTAGTACAGCCCCTGTGAATTCTGAATTTTGTGTTGGCGTCAAATACGATTTTTTGAGATTTACTGTAATCCCCAGATGGGCACAGATATCGGTAGTGTAATCTCTGGCTACTATTAACTGATGCCTGGTCAAAGCAGTTAAGAGTTAGTCATCCAAGTACGGAAACACCTGGAATCCTTGCAGTCTCAAGTGAGTTGCTACTACTGACATGCATTTGGTGAACACCCTGGGGGATGTGGTGAGACCAAAGGCAGTACTCTGAATTGGTAACAACTGGCTCCCAGCCAGAAATGGAGGAACGTCCTGGAGTGTTTGTCCATTTTTACATGGTAATACACATCCTGGAGATCTATCGAGCACATCCAGTCATCTTTCTTCAGAAAGGGAATAATTGACTGTACCATGACCATCTGGGAACTTTGGTTGCTGAACTGATTTGTTCAGCAGCACATTGAGATCCCACATCAGTCTCCAGCCCCTGTTTTTTTTTGGCACTAAAAAGAATCTTGAGTAGGTTCCGGATCCTTTCTGGTCTGGAAAGACTTCTTTGATGACTCTTTTGTCCAGCAGTTTTTGAATTTCTTGCACTGCTGAATCCCTTTGGGTGGAACATCAAGGATTTTCTTGTGTAGAGGAGGAGGATGAAAAAGGGAATGATACAGACTCTGGATATGATCCAATGCACTCGGGAATCTGTTGTTATGTTTAGTCAGGGATTTAGGTGCAAGGATAAGCATCCCCCAACTACCTCCAGAGGAAGACAATTGGGCCTCCCTTCAAGAGCACTGAAAGGGCTTCCCTGGATAGGAATCCCTAAAGCCCTGGTTTTGCAGACCACCTCTGCTACAAGGGTGGCATCTTCTGTTTTGGTCCCATCCTGCCCCTGGGAAGTTACTTCCATGTGTGTCTTGGAAATGCCCTTAGGATTTTTTGAACCACATTTTCCCACTACTCCTTTGGTTCCTAGAAAAGGACCTTTTGGAAGTAGAGAAATATATGCCCACAGCAGAAAGGGTCTTACCATCTTTCTTACACCTGGATAAAGTGTCTTTCACTTTAGGGCCAAACAAGGATATTCCATCAAAGGAAGTTCCTTTGGCTGTATGTACAATTATCCTCATGGACAAATTAGACACAGACTCCAGGGTGGCTAGCTGGGAAGCCACTTTTTCTTGGACTCCCTCAGCTACAGCTTCCACCAGGGTATCTGACAATTCCTTAATCAGACCCCGTTGAAGTCTTGTGAAGTGTGCCGAGAAATTCAAAGACCTCAGTGAAGCATAGACCTGCTTCCCAAATCTTTCCTTAGCCTGAGACTCCCTGTCAGGTGGCTGGACAGATGAACTCTCCTCAGTGAGTTCCTTTCTGGTGGCAGCCGCTATGACTATGGCATCCAAAGCTAACCCCTTGGCCTAGAACTGTTTATCCTCAGAGGCAGATAATATTTTATCAGGTCTCTTCGGGATGGGTTCGATGGTGTCTGGAGTCTTCCATGCCTGCTCTGAAATCAGCTGAATGAGTTCATCCCAAGAGGTTGATGGGCGGGTGCTGAAAGCCTGCAGGTAAGCAGATTCCTTCAAGGAAAGGTTTATGGACTTCCAGCCACCCCTTTGTTTTAAGATTTCTAGGATGTCTCCAAAGGAGACATTTTCAGGTGGTGACAATGGGGACCCTTCCCCCTCATCAGAATCTGTGTCCTCAGGGACTGATTCCTGGGAGAATCCAAGTGCTTCCTCTTGCACATCTTTTTGTGAGGAACCTCCTCAGGGGGATAATCTAGGGGGGTGCAAAAGATGACAGAACCTGAGTCTGAGAAACAGAGACTTCAGAACCCACTGTCCCAGTGGAGAGGCAGGAGGAATATTAAAGCTAGGGGGGGTACCTGTTCCGAGGAGGAAGGCACCAACAGAGTCACCATAAGTGAGAGGGCCCTCTCCACTGCTTAGATGGCTGACCCCCCCCCTGAAGATGGAAGGGAGCCCGGAACCAAGAGAGACTGTCTTGGGACTGGGGTCACTCCCTGCTCTGAAGAATTTACCCTCAAGACAGAAGCCACTGCCAAACTAACTCAAGCCAAAGAACTGAAGAGCAGGGATATCTACAAAAAAGCTGAAGTTGCCCCCCAGAACTGACAGGGTAGCCACAGCTCCAAGAGGTCTCTGGTTTTGAAGCCACTGAAAGCTCAGTGGGATTACCGGTTCTGAAGATGTGAGGACCTCAGGAACTGGCGCAATCTGTATTGGGAGATCAGGAATAGACAACTCTAAGACCTCAGAGGAGGTTAGAGAAGGAGTAGTTAACTGAGTAAAAGAAGGTTTGGTTCCAAGACCTAAAAGGGTTGGAACCAAAAGGGGGCCTGAAAGTCCTCTAGCCCACAAAATTTTATTCACCATCCTCTCCATGTCGAGTTCAGAAAGAATTTTGGTGGAGTGGACAGATGAAGTTGAAGGAGACTTAGGTCTCTGCAGAAAAACTTCTGATAGCTCTCCAGCAAAAGGACTGATTGAAGGTAACTAGGATGTTTTTGGAAAAATCCCTTTTGATGGTAGATGAAGCAGAAATGTTTTCCTGCACTGGGGCCTTCGATGTCGAAGGACTTGAGACAGCAATCGGTGCTGGAGTAGTTATTGAAATCTGTAGTGAAGGGGCAGTTAGTTCGTGCTGCCAGAATGATTACTATGGAGACCAATTTTTTATTAGAATGTGATAATCTGAAGCAAATGTTCATAAAACGAGGTTATCCCCCACAGTTTCTACAAGAATTAATCAACAAAGTACACCTAAAGAGGGAAGAAGGGTACTTCGTACCTAGGGGTTCCCACCCCTTAGAGACTAGGTTGGAAGAACCACAAGTTAATGAAATTGATAATGAAGTACTGAATAAATTCCAAGTGAGCTTTATAACGACTTATACTGTTGATTCTGGTATTATTAGGAATATTTTAGCAAAAAATTGGTATGTATTACTGGAAGACACGAATTTGAGAGAGAAAATTGTCTGCCTTCCTAGAATAGTATATAAAAAAGGGCCAATTTGAAAACATTATTGGAAAGAGAAGAGAAGGGGTACAGTAGGAATCCTGGGATGGACAAACGTGAAGCCTGCCCATACTGTAGATTTATAGATGTTTGCCGAGATTATATAGTTAAGACTAAGCAATTTAAAACACTACACTTAACAGATTTGATTGTAATTCAAGATGTGTTATTTATTTAGGAAATTGCCAAGAATGCAGCGGGTTTTATGTTGGAAAAACTGAGCGTAAACTAAGAGAATGGATTTATGAACATATATATAGTATAAATAAAGGCAAAGAGACAAATGCCTTAGCAAAACATATCAAAGATAACCCAGAACACCACTTCAGATTTAGAGTGATTGAGCAAGTTAAAATGGGATTGAGAAGTGGCCCTTTAGGTTTAATCCTAGAAAGGCAGGAATTGTGGTGGCAAATTACATTAAATGCTTATGCCTATCCAGGACTGAACGATCAATGCTCTATAGCCTGCTTGCTAAAACTTAAAAAACTTGGCAAGATAACTATAAACTTTTTATTAAATGTGCGTGTATACTATTTAATGATATAGAATGAATAATAAAAGAATAATTCCTTGTTTTATTGTGATATTTTTTTATAAATTCAATGTAGTATTTTATTTATTTAATTATAGATAGGAGATTATTAATAGAGTAAGGTCTTTTAATAGTTAATGGAAATTGTATCATGTGACCGATGATGACTATTTAATTGAGGGTGTGTGTATGTTTAAGTTGTCTGAAGAAGTTAACTATTTAATTGAGGGGGTGTGTATGTTTAAGTTGTCTGAAGAAGTTAACCAAAACTTAAAAACACCCAGAACGTGGAACAACTATAAAACCAAAAATGTCCAGGCTGTGATCCAGAAAGAAGGGTTGTCTATCAGTAATACAAGTTTATTAAGCGCTTTCGGCTATGCACAGCGTAGCCTTCATCAGAATACATTACAAAAAGCATGCTGCTTCATTAAATAAAATTCATTGACCAATCACAAGAATAAAACAATTAATTAAAGAATCATATCCCCCTGCATTGCCCATTACCTCTTAAAAACATAGAATAGATTTGTATTCCATACCGTTCTGTTCTTCAAGAACTGGACAATTTTCAAAACTAATCAAGAAATATACAAGAAGTTGGGAGAAGGTCCTAAATTTGTTAATAAGACAGGGCACAACATTAAGAGCCTTCTGGAATGCAAGATATAATCTAGAAAGGTGAACAGCAGGGGCACTACACCATGTGGAATGTGTAGACAATGTTGCTATATACACAAAGAACAATCTGTAGTTCTACACAATAGGCTGAAAAGTAAAATAGTGTTTGTAAATGGGAATTGTTTGACAAAAGGTGTTGTATACATAGCTCTGTGCAATTCATGCAAAGCATTCTATTTAGGAAAAACAAAACGGTCACTTAAAAGTAGGATGTATGAGCATGTTAATGACATCAAAAATAAAAGAACAACTAATGCACTATATAAACATTCTTCAATATGTGCATCTTTTACAAAATTTTCATTTGGAATTGTGTAGCAGGTCAAATTAAATCCAAGAGGGGGAGACTAGAAAAACATTTTAAAGAAAAAAGAAACACAATGGCAAATAAGAACAGCAGCAATGTTTCCCCCAGGGTTAAATGAAAGTATTTCCATGGTCCCAATTTTGCAGGAAAGAAAAAACAAGAAATAAATATTATTCTTATAGCCAGTGATGAATTTTGAAAGGTTTTCTTATAGAGTATGTTTTGTAGTGATGAATTGACTATTGTTTCTGTATGGAATACAAATCTATTCTATGTTTTTAAGAGGTAATGGGCAATGCAGGGGGGATGATTCTTTAATTAATTGTTTTATTCTTGTGATTGGTCAATGAATTTTATTTAACGAAGCAGCACGCTTTTTGTAATGTATTCTGATGAAGGCTACGCTGTGCATAGCCGAAACTGCTTAATAAACTTGTATTACTGATAGACAACCCTTCTTTCTGGATCACAGCCTGGACATTTTTGATTTTATAGTTGTCTGAAGAAGTTCATTGTATGTGGATGAACAAAAGCGCTTACAAAAATTAAACAGTTCTTTTTAACCCTGACCTTCGATTTGTTATTTTTATTTGTAGTTGAGTTTTTTAAGTTTGTTTTGGATCAGCGAATGCCTTGTAGGTCAGGTATAAGTCACCTCTCAATAAACATTATGAGATGAAGTAAAGGTTTAGGGCCTTTAGTCGGTCTATGTAAGACGTGTCTTACGCTTAGTATTCCTTTAGTGAGAAACCTCTGAGGCTGCTCCATTTGGTGCAAATGCCTGATTAGGTACATGCAAAAGGGAGCACTGTACTCGATTATGGGACTAATGAGGGCCGAGTGCAATGGTGACTTCCTTTGATCTTGATGCCATGCCTTTACTTATAAGTTGAACCAAGCAGAAGGATTTCCTCACTACCATAACTACCTGGTGGTCAAAGTTGAGGTTACTTTCTATCTGTGTTCCTAGGTCCCTCACCACTGGGGTGTGCTATCAATATTATAATTTGCAGGGATGTCTAATTTACGAAAGGGTATGACTACACATTTTTTAGCATTTAGTCTCAGACCATGGATTTGGCACCAGCTGTTTATCATTTTTAGACCTGTTTATAGGATGTCAATATTATTTCTGGATTCAGTTGCTCCCAGCTTACAGTCATTGGCACACTTGGTGGACCAGAGACCCCCAACATTAGCCTTCACTTCACAGCAGTATATGTCAAACAGGAAGGGACCCAAAACTGAGTCCTGTGAGACACCACTAGTAACAGGTTTCTTATTGGAGGTGGATTCAACTACCTGTAAAACGTGTCCTGTCAGTGAGTCAGTTTGCTCTCCATCCAATGATGTAGGGGTTTATGCCTAATTCGGTAAGTTTATCTATGATCCCCGAGTAGGGGATTGTGTTGAAAGCTTTGACCAGGTCTAAATAAGCAGTGTGTGTAGTTTTGCACTTATCTATGGCCCTGGTGTCTTTTTCAAAGAAGTCCAGCAGATTGAATCGGCAAGACCTCCCTTTGACAAAGCCAAATTGGATCTGGTCCAGTGTTTGGAGAGTTCCTGTGTAGTTACTGATCAGGTCCATGATAATTCTCTCCATGGTCTTGCATATAAGACTGGTCAGGCTTATGGGTCTATAGTTCCCTGGGTCAGTTGACAGGCCCCCCATGAGCACAGGGATAACTGTTGCAGTCCCTCATTCCTCAGGGATAATGCCCGCCTGGAGGTTGTGGTTAAAGAGGGTTTCTAGTGGCCCTGATAGATTCTGTTATAAACTATTTAAGAAAGATCTTGAAATGTTGTCGGGACCAATGGAGGCTGTGTTTTGGCTTCAGTGAGCACAGTAAAGACCTGTTCCATCGTAATAACTGGGGATGGTTGTGGTTATTCTTTGTTTGTAGTAGGAGGTGACTTGGGGGTGGTTTGAACTGAACTTGTCAGCCAGAAGGATTGCTATACTTTTCAGGCTGGGTGTCAGTATTGTTGTTCATGATTAACTCAGCACATTGCTAAGCATTTCCCCTGAGGTTAAGAAGATAATAAAATAAGCTTCATGGTTATCCTTCACCCGGGAGGTTATCTTTGCCTCATAGTTTGCTTTGGCAGATTTGACCAGCTCTTTATTTTGTTTGTTTAGACAGATGATTGTCTTTTTGCACTGTTTTATCTGTTCCTTCTTGGCTTTGGAGAGGATTTTATTTCCTTTTGTTGAATAGCCTGTTTATGCTAGTGGTCCACCAGTGTGGTTTATTTTTGCCAGTAATCATATGTTTGACTCAGACAGATACTGCCTTCTCTATACAGCTATAAATGTGGTTGTACAGTGCTTTTGTGTACAGCTCAGAGTAGGCCTCAAAGTCATCCAGGTTTAAAGGGGCTTGGAAATTTAATAAGCTGTCACTTAGTTTTATGTTACTGACGTGAGCAAAGTTATTAACAGGTTGGGAGTTTGATGGGGGTTCTAGATTAATTTTAATACTATAGGAGATTATTTTGTGGTGAAATCTTACCAGGGAGGAGTTAATGCATGGGAGGGAGCGCCATCCCCCCATGTTCATGAGTACTAGATCTAAGATATATGTACCCCTAGTTGGGGAGCTAACTAGCTGTTCCAGGGTGTTTACTTTGACGAAGCCCAAAAACCTCTGAGCAAGTGAATTATGGGTTGTATAAGTCTCCCAGTTTATGGAAGGGGTTATTGAAATCACCCATAAATATGGTGCTACACTGAATGTTAAGAGATTCCAGTAGGTTTAGGTAGGATGTGTGGTTTGCCAGACTCGTGTTGGTTTGCCAGACTCGTGTTAGGAGATTTGTAGCTAGCAAGGATATGATAGGGGGTAGCACAGATGGTTAGTTGGGCATGAAGCAGCTCAGGAGAGTCATTTTGTTAAACCAGTCTAGCAGTTTACTTGTCCTTTATGAACACTGAGGCACTTCCTCCCTTTGTTTTATCCTGAGTTAAGGGGGTTCAAAATGTATGAAAAGCATTGTAGCCTTTGATAGCCTGGGTGCTTTCCATGGTTCTGAACCATGTTTCTGTGACTGCACATATGTCTACATTCTCCATGGTGAGGAGTGCTTCTAGTGAATGCAGTTTTTTATTTAAACTCCTAGCATTGAACAGCAGTACCTTTAGGTAGTTGTGAGTGATTTTTGTTATGTTGGAGGGTTTGACAACTTGGCACTGCCTAGAAAAAGGCACTAAGGGGATAAAGTTTTTACCAGTATCCGGAAGGCAAGTGATGACAAGTGCAAATTATCACTGGAAAAGCATTGTGGTTCGTCAATCATGTCTCCCCAGGCTGACAGATATTGGATCCCTTTGTTGTGACACCTGAAACTAAGCCAATTGTTGAAGTCAATTGTTTTTTGCTGGTACTGTGACATCATCATTGATGAAGGTAGGATGCTACTTAAGGGTAGATTCATACCCATCTAGGACACATAATCAGAGCACGCTATCATGTCTCTCTTCATGTAGGTCAGTGAGGTATATCTTAGGGCATTTACTCCCACAGGGACTATGACCTTGTCATACTGGTACTTCTGGTTTAAAGACCTAAGTACATGAGTGACCTGGTGGATCCTGGCTCCAGACAGGCAGCTCACTGTGATCTTCTCCTTGTTTAGCCTGGTGAAGGGGACCCATCAGAATGTCTTACAATGGAATCCCCAGTAACTAAAATATTTGGCTGTGTGGAGTGTTGCCTTATGGGCTTGGAAATGGGGCTACTATGATTTTCAGAGTTATGTGTTGTGTGAGGTGCTGTCTTTTTTGAGTTTGCACAGGGCCACTAAGAGATACTTTTAGGAGGTCTTGGAGGTTTGAGTAGATTACAAGTGAGTACCTCCGCATATGTGGGTCTATCTGTTTGTTCCTTAGTGTTGGTAGTGAATGTTTTGGGTGTAACACTGATATCTTGGTTTACATTTTTGCGTGTGTGTGTGTGTGTGTGTGTGTGTGTGTGTGTGTGTGTGTGTGTGTGTGTGTGTGTGTATGTGTGTGTGTGTCAGAGTTTTGCCTGCAATGATGTGTATCTACATCTGTGAAACACTGTGTTTGTATGTTCTAAAATGAAATGGTTGTCAGTGAACATGAGGCAGTTACTACTCTGCCTTAGGATACCCATATCCACATCCACCAGGCCAGAAACAAAGATGACAGGGAAATGCCTATCTATTATACCAGATCCTTAGTAGATAGGAAGGAGTAGGGGAGAGTGACTTAAAGGTCTAAGTGAGAGTGTTTAGTAGTATATTATTAAATGACCTGCACTCTATGCAAAAACTGGCAGCTCTCTGAGCAGCAGCTATGAAGAGTGAAAGACTATGGAGAGTGCTTCCTATAGAGGATTTTAAACTGCAGAGGTTTCCTTAATATACAAAGCATGGGTAACCGTGTTTGCATGATGTGCAAACATAAGACTTTTATACCAGCAGGATGAAAGACTTTTCCACAGTTAAGCCCACGGGCCAATCAGATAAACACCAGTAGTTCCCAACTCGGATGGGTTGAATCAGTCCACTGCTCGCACCAGAGTGCAGAAAAAAAGGCTCTTAATGTAAAACAAACTGGTTTTGAGCTCAAGGGCAGTGACAAATGCTTTACAACAAATGGCAGAATTCCTGCAGTATTAGGAATCCTTGGAAATAAGGTCACAAACCCTGAGAAAAGTTCCCAATACAGAAAAAATGTATGCAAATATAGGAGAACCGCTACAAACACAGAACACAAAAGTACTTTGCAAAACTTAGAAATATTTTGGCAAACTCAGAATAGTTTTTGCAGTATCAGAGGAGGTTAGGAAATATCAGAATACTGTTAAAATGATCTAACAGCAGTACAGTAACAAATGGTGTTTATTTAACGAATGTAGGCTGAAAACAGTGATAAATTCAACAAAATCGATTAATTCAGCATAGAACTGTTAAATAGGACTGAAATAGTTAGAGCAAAGTGCCAAAAAAATACTTATATCAACTTTGTAGGTCCACAGATGGTTTTAGTTGAACCCAAAGTCTTGTAATCACAGGTATCAAAGCCAGGTACAAGGAAGCTCTGAATAAACGAATTATAACTAACAACCCCTCTCTAGTCTCAGGCATCACACTTCACCCCACTATCACTGAGCAACCACTGTTCAATAAGCTTTGAGATAAACTTCCCAACCCAAAAAATCCCCATCAACTTATCTCTTGCAGATCAAAATCCTAATCTAACATAAAAAAAAAAAAAAAATAAATAAGTTCTCAAAGCCATAGACTGGTCAAATATCCTAAACACATCTGAAATCAACATTGCAGTAGAAGCCTTAATTAATATCTTTAAAAATCTACAAGAAATTCCTCCCATTATTAAATAGACTTTACAAACCAAAGTAGAATGACTGGTCTACCCCGAGCTAAAAATCACTACTAAATCTTAGAGACAAAGCATTGCATACTTGGAAAGCTACCCCAACCCTGAAACTAGAAAAACCCTTTATCAAGCAATCCATTAGATGACATAAAACCCACCAGATAAAAACACATCCAAACTCATGAATACTCTTAAAACACCTCTGGAAAGAAGTCAACAGACCAACAAGAAGAAGCAATCCCTCATCCAGTCACAATACTCTAAACCCTTTCTCTCCATCTGATTTACTCTCAGAATTCCGCAACATTCTGCAACTACTCACTTCACCTAAACTCCTTAACTTCCCCAAATCCCTCTAGTTTATTTCAATCACATTAAAAGCAAAGAAGTATAGCCTCACCTCAAACAACAAAAAAAATCACAGTCCACCACGCATGGGTGGTCGTCACCCCTAGATCATCTATTATTGTAGAGATTACATTATTGCACCACTTCAACACATACACTATCTTTGCTAACACAAAACAGCATTTCAGCTATATGGAAAGGAGCAATAGTTAACCCCCCCCAAAAAATAACAACTCTATCATTACCATCCAATATTCATCCTTCGTACACTATCTAAAATCTTACAGAAAATAGTTTACAACTAAATTACATCCTACATAACCAGTTACAGCCTACTGTTATCGAAACAACATGGCCTTTGCTCAGGATAAAGCAGAGAAACAGACATTTAGACCACCACAATTAAAATGATCTTAGGAATGGACAATGGTGAACTTAGTGGTGTGATATTTTTTGACCTGGCCAAACTTACTATTAAACCACTTACTTGACATAGGCATTTGTTCAGATGCAATACTCTGTTTCCACAACTGTATTCCTAACCACTATTTCTGTGTAAAAGTCAACATAGGCATTTAAATCCAGATACACTACCCTGGTCCCACTTTCTAACCACCACTTATGTGTAAAGGTCAACTCGTCCTTCTTACCTCTAGCAAAAATCAAACAAAAAGTACCACAATGATTCATCCTGCCTCCCCTCCACTCCTCTTCTCCATTTACACAAACTACCCTTGGACCTCACCCACTGTCCAATACTGTTTATCCTGATGACATGATTCTATTCCAATCTAGCAGTCCTTCAGCAAGAACTACAAGCTGACTTTCTTGCCCTTATCTGTTGGATCAGCAAAAAACAATTCTCATCTCATTCAAAACAATGTCTTTAGAACCAATCTACAGCTAAACAAATCCTCACCATTACTAATCTTTGATCACAATAATACTAAATTTAAAAGCAATTGCACTCCATTTAAATACCAAGGAAATAGACTAGAAAGCTTGAAACTACACATAAAACAAAAATAAGAAAAAGATTAACACACTACAATTCTTGGACAACAAAATCTTCTCCTTTCTTTCCAAACACTCCAGAATGCAACAGCCAAAAGTATTCTACTAACTCAGGTAGAATGTAGGCTCCCACTAACAGCAAACGCCTCAAGAAAAAAAATCCACAATGATTCAGGCAATCACCAACAGAATCTTCAGGGTCATTACCTACTCCCTATTGCATGAACACCACTGTATGACACTGCAAAAACAAACTGGCCCAATGTCTTAAAATCAAACAGAAACTAGACCTACTCTTAAGCCCTCAAATTTTACAACTCCTTCGTAGGTACATAATTCAGTAGGTGCTCCTTAAGACATCTGGCATTTCATTGTTTGCTTTCAGACACCTCAATTGTTGGACTTATAACCACAGTGATTTCACGAGCATTTGTCACTGGTCAACTTTTGCGGGTCACTTAAAACCTATTTATTTTCTATAGCCTTCGACAGTGTGGGATGACTTGTTTTAATGCCTTCCATCATGCATATTCACTATTTTGACCATTTATTTGGTTTCATCCAGGTTTTATGCGATATTTTACTGTGTTTGTATTGCTTCTATTGTTTACTAATGAGTTTTGAGTGCAAACTACTTAATTAAATGGAAGCTGAAGTAGTATTATCTAAACCAAGCAGAGGTGGTATTATCAGTACCAGTGGTGTTGTTGAAAATATAGAGATGCGTCAACAAAACTAAAGACAGTCCTAGTTAATTCTACTGAAATATATCACATTTGTAAGACTGAATTCCCAATGACACAACAGAAATGACTGAGAATTGCACACGACCAAGTTGGTAACCACCAAACATAGAAAAATCATCTGGATCAAATAAACTATGACACTAAATAATAGTTATGTACTCACCATAACTTGGTATCTGTGTTATCCAGTCACCATTCATTATGTATGGGTCTATTATCCGACACTGGATCCGAGCCGGCACACTTAGACAACAGCTTAGCTGAAGCTCCTCTCCACCCATAATGCTCTGCTGCCCTCTAATCCCTCAGATTGAGTTTGCCCTGGCGAAAGAAGACAGACAAAAGAAACCTGCCACCAGAAAAGGTTCACCAAAATCCTGCCAATCCCTCAGGAAGGGGGCTGGAGGGTGGGACCATGATGAATGGTGACTAAGGATAACACAGATACCAAATTATGGTGAGTACATAACTATTAATCTGATGTTATCTTAGTCACCATTCATCACGTATGGGTCAGAGTCCCCAGCTGCCCAAAATTCTTGGGTGGCCTCAAGGAAGAACATGCCGAAGAACAGTGGAACCAAAGGAAGCCCTTCCTCTAGAAACTAACTCAAGTTTGAAATGGGAGATGAAGGTATGAGGAGAGGACCAAGTTGCTGCTGCACAAATGTCATCCAAAGACTGACAGGCTACAAAGGCAGCTGAAGTGGCCACAGACCTGGTGGAATGAGCCCTAACTGGTCCAGGCAAAGGTCAACCACATGAGGAGTAAATGAAAGAAATGCACTGAGAAATCCAACAGGCAATAGTAAGTTTTGACACAGCTTGGCCCTTCCTGTTAACTGAAAAGATCACAAACAATTGGTCTGAGAGCCAAAAGGGCTTACTTCTATGCAAATAAAAATGTAGCTGACGATGAACATCTAACGTATGTAAAATGTATTCTCCTTTGTTAGCATAATTAGGGAAGAACACTGGAAGTTGGATTGATTGATTGAAATTCGCTTCAGTGGCCACTTTTTGCATAAAGGAGGGATTGGGTTTCAAAGCCACTCTTTCTTTATGAAATATTAAGTAAGGGGGCTTAATGGTAAGAGCCTGCAATTCTGATACTCTCTTTGCTGAGGTTAAATCCACTAAAAGGGCAGTCTTCCAAGAAAGAAACTTAAGATTGCAGGATGTAGCAGGCTGAAAAGGGGTTTTGTTAAAGATTGCAGCACCAGAGTAAGATCCCAAGGTGGAGAAGGGTCCTTGACTGGAGGATGCAACAAAAACACACATTTCCAAAAGGCTTTGCAGAGCTGAGAAGAAAAGGTAGGATCGTTATTGAGATGAAAATTAGAAACTGCTGCCAACTGGACTTTGATTGTAGAGAAACTAGTGCCCTCTTTAAAAAGGGAAGCCAAGAAAAAGAATGTCAGGAATAGGAGCTGAAAATGGATCGAGGTTCCTACCTCTAGCCCAGATGGAGAATCTTTTCCACTTACTTCTATAAACTCTCTTGGTGGAAGACCTCTGAGAAGCAAGGATAATGTGGGTCCCTATTAGATTGACGAAAAGTCTAAATATCGAACAGTTTAGTGATCGAAAATGCCGTTCTTTGAAATAGGTATTGTGGGGGGCTGCACCCCCCCCCCGATAATTATATATACCAACTCCGAGATTGCACTACAGTGAGGAAAGGGCAAATTTTCCAATATTCACTGTACCGCGATCTCACACTAGCGATTCCAAAGAACGGCATTTTCAATTTCTAAGCCAATCAATATTTCGACTTTTCATTGATCTAATAGGGACCCAGATAATGTCCCTCACAGGGGAAGCTAGCCTGGGCTTAGCAATAATCACGGGAATTGGACAAACCAAGCTGTTAGATGGAGGGTCTGCAGATTTGAGAGTGGACGGAGTGAAGGATGGAAGATCAGATCCGGCACCGGGTTGAGCACCCATGTTCAACTCATTCATTATGCTATATTTTGCAGAAGGCATGTATCCTTAATTAGCAGTTCATCTCAATTCAGTTCTTTGTTTTTGCCTGCATTCAGACTCAGAAAATCCTGTTTTTTTATAGTGTTAGTAACAGTGGAAGACAATCAAAATCAGACAATGGAGTTATCAAAAATGCTTCATGTTGAATGGCGTCTTTTTTCAGATAAAGTTAGTTAACTGACAAGTTTCCCACTGCACAGTGCAATGGAAGTGCATTTAAAGATCAGCTGTAGTTGTACAGATTCAATAAATCATTACATGAGTAGTGACTGAAGATTTGTTGTGTAAATATTTGTGATCTGGTTTATGCCTTAACTCAATATCAGTCAGAATGATGGAGACCATCTGGTCAGAGGAGGGGCCTAAGCAGTATTGTCTTTGCTGCAGTGTTGGATATGTCATAGGAGACTATTAATAGTATTAAACTGGAAAAAGCTGACAGAGTACCTTACTGATGTTGAAACTCACAGTTTCAGTCACAGAAAGTAAGGAACAGGCTTTGTTCCAATTGAGAGAACAGAAACTTTGCTAAATAAATAAGGAAGTGGAGGGTATTTTTCAAAAGTGATTGCTCACACCAGTGAACAATATCGAGAGATTATGCATGCGTGCAGACTAAAAGTTAAGTTTAAATATCAGGCTTTTTTTATTATTTATCAGGTAAAACATCTAGGTAAAAACCTCTTTTTAGGGGTGACCTGAGATGTGTCTGATTAAATGACTTGGTTAAAGTCAGACAGCAGGCTAGTGAAGGCTAAGTGAATGACACCCTAGACTACAGGATAAAACTTATTAGCAGCTCACAGCCTTTGTCCTCTTTTTCACTTGGGCAAATTTATTTTCTGCTTCTAGACTGGCAATGAAAAGGATGTACCAATATGTAACTTTACAAGAAAATGATATTTCACATGACTTGAGGAAAGGGGAAAAATGACTTAAAATAGCCAGCTTCACAGGACTTTGGGATAGAGGATTAACAGCCAAGACTATTCTCATTATTAGGTGGATGACACCAAAATTTTAATTTTTGCTGAATGTGGTCAATCCTTAATTGCCTGAAAGACAAATGTTACTGATCGTAGGACTTCCTGGGACTCCTGTTTTTTTAATGAGATACTGCAGTATATTACATATGTTGAATTCAGAAATGTTAGAATGCTCCCCCTAAGGAAAGAAAGTTATTGCAGTACAATAGCTACATACAACTGGCTGCAGTTATTTTTCTGGTAGGCTGATTTTCATACCACAATACTTATGGTTATCTGTTTGATTGAATTTAGTCACCTATTTGAAATACATGACTGAGGATAGGCTACTTAACCATTTAAACATTCAGAATGGTTTAATCATTGTTAAACTAAAGTGATATACTTTTGAGTTTATGATGATAGAATTTGGGTATATCCACTGAAGATATTGGCATATGGGGTTTTCTTTTATGTACAGCAAGGACATCAGCAAGCTCTGCTAAAACATTTAATCTGTATTGATACTCACAGATATAGGATGGCTAAATATGTTTCAAATGGATACCAATGTCACTATATCATAATGCTGTCATAAGATATTTAAGCAACAACCCACGCCTCGGTGTGGGTAATGCTGGATTTACCCACGGTTGGTGTGGTTTGGTCATGAGGGCAAAGCCCGAGTAGCCAAACAAAGACAACCGTGGGTAAATCCAGCATTACCCACACCCATAAGTGGATTATTGCTATTATACAATGACATTATTTAAGAAAAAAAATACTTAATTTTCTTAAATAATGCATTGTATAATGCCTCCATGCTGCCCTTCCGCAGCTGTCTGGTATTAAGAGGCAGTTCTGATGTACTGCACATGCGTATCCTTATGCAGTACATCAGAGCTGTGTGTGGAAGCAACGGAGAAAGGAAGATCTCCGTTGCTTTTTAAAAGGTGTCTCGCTATGTTAAAAGAGTTTAACATAGTTAGATAGCTTTAAAAAAAGCAACGGAGAAAGGAAGATCTTCATTGCTTTTTTTTTTAAGATATCTCACTAAGTTAAATTCGTTTAACGTAGCGAGATTACAGCAACAGAGCTCTTCCATTCTCCGTTGCTACCAAAAATGCAAAAAATGAAGACTTATACTAATGGAAAAAGTCCTGGCAACCGGACCTTTTTCCATTAGTATAAGTCGGATTTACAACGGGCACACTGACCAATCAGCGTGCATGTTTTGGAATATTAATGGGGTGGGGGTCATTGTATAATTAAGCAATAACCCACGCCTGGGTGTGGGTAATGCTGGATTTACCCACTGTTGGTGTTGTTTGGTCACGAGGGCGAAGCCCGAGTGGCCAAACAAAGACAACCATGGGTAAATCCAGCATTATCCACACCCAGAAGTGGGTTATTGCTATTATGCAATGACATTATTTAAGAAAAAAATACTTACTATTCTTAAATAATGGCATTGTATAATGCCTCCGTGGTGCCCTTCTGCAGCTGTCCAGTATTCTGCAGCAGTTCTGATGTACTGCGCATGTGTATGCTTATGCAGTACATCAGAGCTGTGTGTTCAAGCAACGGAGAAAGGAAGATCTCCGTTCCCTTTTTTAAAGCTGTCTCGATATGTTAAATGAGTTTAACATAGCGAGATATCTTTAAAAAAAGCAACGAAGAAAGGAGGATCTCCATTACTTTTTTTTAAAGATATCAACTTGTTTAACATAGCGAGATTACAGCAACAGAGCTCTTCCATTCTCCATCGCTACCAAAAACACAAAAAAAATCAAGACTTATACTAATGGAAAAATTCCGGGTGACCAGACCTTTTTCAATTAGTATAAGTCTGATTTACAATGGGCATGCTGACCAATCAGCGTGCATGTTTTGGAATATTAATGGAGGGGTCATTGTATAATATCCATTCATGTTGACTTTATGGGAGTATATGAGCTACTGGCACTACTGACACACTCTTTTCTTGGCGGACCCCTTCCCACAGGATGATTGGCTATAGGGCTCAACCTATAGCGGTATAGTCCCTATCCCAGTGAAGATGATCAAATCTGCCCCTAATGAAAGAGGTCAGTTTGAATGTACTGGATGCTGGAGCTTGATCATCATGTGCAGTGGGTTTTGTTTTGTCTCTCTTATAATGAAACAAGCCCCTAGTGAGGATTTGATAAATATAAATATTTGTATTTTGTAAAATGCTGCAAGGTTTTACTTTGGTAGTGTTACAGCTTATCTGGCTATGCAGGTGTGCAATATTAAACATTAACATTATTTCAGATTTGCTAATATCCACAATAACATTTATTTATATGTTTTCTACCTACAGCTGACAAGCTGTCCCCATGACCACTCCTCATCTGCTGGATTTACTGAACTTCCAACTACTTCCTGGACTGTGCCTGGCCCATATTTGGGGCTGACAAGGAGATTAAGGCACCTTGGGTAGCTTTATACTGCTACTGTGGAAAATTGTTCTTTAGTTGTTCATCCCTTGTATAGGTCAATAATGTCTTAGAGTGGTACATGCAATGGGAGCCAGTCCTGCCTGGCCCCTCACTTCTGCAAAGGGCCTGACATCAGCAGGATTCCCTGACAACTCCAAAGGTGTAGAACTTGCACTGTTGTCTCTCCAATCTCCAAAAGGGAGATCAATGTTCCAATGTGTACAGTGCATGCATGCACACCAAACACTTCCCCCAGTGATGGGCACACTCATTCTTCTTGCCTGCACAAAGTGCCCAAGATGATATTTGAACTCAGGTCACCAGGGACATGTTAGATCTTTACCTATCTATGCCACCAGCAAAAGCAGACAGTGTGATATTTGATATTTGGGGTGGGGGGGGGTCTCTCTTCTACCAGTTTGTATTTGTATGTAAGAACAGGATTGGCTTCCACTCCCGCACCCTTTTTTAATTTTGCTTAACACAATGTTCTGGATTGGGAATTCAGACTATAATGACTTTCAGTTTTTACTGCATTTATAGCATTCACAGAAATAAATAAAATACCTTATATAAATGGGAATGTCTGAGAAAGCAAGTTATTTGATCAAAGCTGGAATTATATGTTGTCAAAGAATGAATTAGGTCATCATTAGGTGTTACAATATTTTCTTTTCTACCACAGCAGTGTGGTAAGAAATATTATATATCATTTGTTTGTGATAGGATTGTGTGGCTAAAGGCAGCTAGGTAGACAAGATGGGAAGCCAGTCCTGGAGGTGTCTTGTGCAAAGAGTGAGGCAAAGTTGGTCTGCAATCTGAGTATTTCAAGGATTACATTACATGGTATGACTATACAGCAGCACTACACCTTCCTTTAGTTTTATCCATATATAGTTTTGAGGCTGCCTTTTCTGGATATTTGCTTAGTGGCATTTGAGTAATCTTAGAATGTTATATATAATACAATTCATAGAAAAAAAACTAAAATATTAAGAGTAGAATTCATACATGATGGTGCTGCACTGCTACTTAGGATACACTGATAAGGTAAGTTGTGTTGCTCTGCTATTTAGTGATTCATGATCATGAACAATCCCTGTAGTGCTACATCTAATTAAAAAGAATGTACAAGACTATGAAGTACTCAACTTGAACACCCTCACAATCTGCACTGGTAGGAAGTAGCAGCGATGCAAAGACACATGCATGGACATTATCAGTAATGATAATGAACATTATCAGCTATCTTTTTGCCCACTGAAGGAATACAAACTAGTATTATTTTATTAAAATAAGGACAACTTTTTAACTGATGTTCATTTTAAATGACTATGGACTGAATGCCTTGTTCACCATGAATGTTAGTTGAACACCCGTATGTTCCATAGTTTCATCCATAAATAGTTTTGCAGCTAACTTGTTAGATGACTTGCAAACTCACTTTTGAAGCAAGTGATATCCAATTTAAGGGGCACTACAAATTTAAAATGGCCGAGGCTCTATTACTTACGCATGTGCTAAATTTATAGACAGCATCCTAAGCCCATTGGTCAACCAAGAGTCTCAGATTTGTAAGGATTCCTGGAGTTTTCTTCAGGATATCAACAAAATTCCATTTGACAAGAGCTTTTGGTTTCTGACCATAGATATCAAAAATTTATACACTGTTATTCCCCAGAATTTGGGTATTCAATGGGTTCGTGAATTTTTAACTGATAGGAGGATTGATGATAACACCATTTATTTTGTTGAAACATTATTAGAGATAGTTTTAAATTACAACTTTATGTTGTTTGATGGTAAAATTTTCTTACAAAAATCAGGGGTGGCAATGGGGTCCCCTCGTGGTGGTAGCTTTGCCAGTTGTGTGTTGGCTTATTGGGAAAGGTCATTTTTGTTTACCAATGCACTGTTTGATGAGTGTGTCGCCTGGTACACTAGGTACCAGGACGACATGTTCATCATTTGTAAAGCACTACCATCTCTAGTTCCAACATTCATTACAAGCATTTCTAGTATGACCGATTTTTTTGGAATTCACGTACAACTTACAGGAGACAAATATTAATTATCTTGACATTTTGTTATCCAAAGATATTGTCATCTTGAGATATAAAAGTGTCATTTATAGAAAGCCCACATATTCAAATGCCTTTCTCCATTTCACCAGTTGCCACCCTAACCATCAAAAGAGAGCTGTTGTGAAGGGACAGATGGTTAGGGCAGCCATGATGATATCTGATGAAGAGGATTTTTTAGTGGAATGTGAGCATTTGAGTGCTATGTTCATTAACAAGGGGTACCCACCCCGCTTTGTTTTTGAAATTAAATCTGAGGTTATGTATAAAAGACACTCTGGTTTTTACAAACCAATTTTGATTGGGAACATTAGCACTCATGAGGGTGAGTTGATGACCCTTAATGAATCGCAAAATAAGATCAATATTAATGTTCCGTTTGGAACTAGCTTTCTGTGCACATTTAGTGTAGATCATCTTGAAATAAGGAAGTTGCTTAATAAGAACTGGGCTCTTATTACCGAAGACATTCATCTTTGTAGTAAGTTAGGTGACAGCCCTAAAATTATATTTAGGAGGGGTCACAATTTGAAAGCATTACTTGAAACAAAACAACAACTTGGGAACAATCGAAATTTTGGGATGACAAAATGTGGGGCATGTAGACAGTGTAAGTATGTTTGTACGGACACCAAGGTTAAAGTCAGAGATCAAACATTTAATATTATGGGTAAATTTAATTGTGAAACTAGAAGTGTGGTTTATGCTGCGTTCTGTCAGAGATGCGCTGCTTTTTACATAGGCAAGACCAAAGGGAAGTTAAAGCAGCGCATCTATGAGCACGTGTATGCCATCAACAAAAAAGATCTCAACAACTCTCTTGCCAGGCATGTTAGTGAATTTACTGACCATCATTTTAAATTTACCATTCTTAGAAAAACTATCACTGACATCAGGGGTGGTCCCTGGCAGATTCAACTGGAAATGGATGAATTATATTGGCAAATTCGTACTGCTGCTTATATGTACCCTGGTCTTAATGACCATGCCTCCATTAGTTGTATTCTGAAATATTTTTCAATGAGAAGGTGAAATAAGTGTTGATTCGATTAATCCTGGTTATTATTTATTAGTTGTTTGTATTTTTTGCATACACTGTAAATTTTTAATTTTATTCCAGGTTATAGTTTTTAAGGTTTTTATAATGTAATTAAATGTTGTTTTGAAAATTTAAAGGTTAAAGGTGGATTTTCATTTAGGTTTTTGTAACAAACTTATATACATTTGCTTGATGTTATTGTTATTTCTGGTTAAAGGTGATTTCACCTGGTTGTTTTATATAATTGATGTATAATTGATTTTTTAATTATGTGTGATTGAACAATTAACACTTCTAATCAGATATAAAAAGATGGTTGAAATTTTTTGAAATCTTCTGTCTGAAGAAGGAGTGACATGGTGCTCTCCGAAAGCGTTAGCTAATAAAACGGTTTTCAACATTTTCCTGGGTGGGCTGCTCCTTCAAGCTCGTTTGTTGATTATATGTTTAGAAGTCTGAATCACTGAACATTTTATTGAAGTCAGAAGAGGAGTTTTAATTACTCCTGTAGCAGTACAATGCAAGGCTGCACACACTAGTAGAATAGATAATTTAAAAGTACATCAGTTGTTCTATTTCTTAATAGAGGAGGAGACACTGAACAAGCACTGTCAGCTTTGGAGGCACAACTTATTTTAAATTAAGCTCTTTGACAGAATGGATCAAATATGGATCTAAAGTGAATGGTTTAAATTCATATCTAAAATGGTCTATGCTTCTACAAAATTTCTTGTAATTACTGTTTTTTTTTTAATTCTTGTGGATTTTATTGAAAATTTTCCCAGTGATGGAATTAATCCAAACTGTGATCCTATTGGGCATGTTTTTGCAGAGGTGGCTTATTTGAGATTTCTTCTTGTGCTCCCTTGAAAGGTCCATTGCTAAGGCATCAAGAGCAAAAACATTTTAGAGGAATACTGCCTGGAATCTATGGAGTTTTTTTTTTTTTTTGGTAACTGTACAATTTGTGTTGCCAGTTATCAGTGAGGGAATTGGCAGCTCCAGTGACATAAAAGAATAAAAATACCATGACTCAAGCTACCCAACATCAGTTAGCAGTTTGAACATCTATAGCTGCTGGTGGGGTGAGAAAGAAATGACAAGGTTTTGTATACTCACAGAAAAAAAAATTTGCCTACTCACCTTTTTGGTGGGGGAATGGCTAAGTGACATACTAGTGGGGTGCAGCACTCCTCTGAAACCATCACTGCGGCTAGAGCTCAAAAGAGTTGTGAGGCTGGGTGACTGGGCAGGCTAGGAGGTGTTTCCAATCTATAACCTGCTAGGGTTGCTCTCAAAGGCCACACCTCATGACCTGTCTAGCACATACAAAGAGGTAAAGCCATAACTGTGCAAGCCAGCCTGTGCTAGTAAAAGTGGCAGCTTCCCAGGCTCACTCAGTTCTCTGGGGCACCCATAACTTAAGGAACTAAACAGCTGGGAAGACTGCAAATAACACCCATGGATTGTGAAGAATAGGGTTGGGGGGCTTATATTACTCTAGATAATTATAAATATATGTATGTGACTTATCCAATTATACCAATTCTATATGGGCTTCTAAAAATACATAAAGATTCTGTTAAACCTCCTCTGTGACTCATCATTTCTAGTAATATATGAGCCACTAAACATATTTCTATGTATTTGTGATCTGTTTAACTCATTACAACTGGGTGATGTCACCAGGTGTTTCTGCAGTTACAGTCTACTGACACATCTAGGCATCAAATATTGCTTTTTCATATTCACATTAATAATTCCCAAACCATACTACATACAAAGTATTAAAAATTCATGTTAAAGCTTACACAGTGGCAGGCAGAACTGTATTGATATCTGACAGCTGTCTAGTGCAGGTAAAGAGATATTAACTGTTGTTCATATACTACTAATTTATTTTGTCATAAATGTCATCTTTTTCTAACTATCTCAACAGTCAAGTAGCACAGACAGAACTGCTTAGCTTCACATGAAACCACTCAGCTGGGTGAACAAAATATTGCTGACAATGTGTGTGTATCATGAGTGGTTGCTGAGATATTGTAAGCTGTTTTCAAAATATTACAAACTTAATAAATTCTGTATTTACTGTGACTTATAAAATCCTGTTTAAGACCTAGTGCCTAAAGACTACTACCATTGTAAAAATAGTTTCTGTGAAAAGTTTGCCACTTACACTTCTTTAGTAAACCCTAGGATTTCAGAGATGTATACATTTGTTTGAAGTGTGAGGACATAATTGGATTCTATCAAAAAAACAAGGTTCTGCCCATTGGCAATGACAATAAGTTTAGTGAATTATATTTAGTAACACTTGACATTAATTCACTTTTCAGTGTTATACCAAATGAGTTTGGAATACAGGCTATTAGAGGTTATGTGAATATAGTCATTATACTCTTAGACAAACTGAAACCATGTACATGTTACTAAAGTACAGTTGTGTACACTTACCATAAATGTAGATGTTCAAGTGTATTCACTGTTGTTGTCCTGACTTATGGGATTTCCTGTTTTGGAAGCCCTTGGTCAGCCCGACTACCAGAGTAAAAACCTCCCTCAGCTGGCAGACGCCCTACCCTGAAGTCAGGGAGGTTGGGTATAAAAGGAGCCAGCTGTTGCCATGACACCAGTTTTTTCTTGCCCCTAGAAGGTAAGAGCCCCATAAAAGAATATTAAGCAAGGAACCAGGTAAGAGGAAGGGTACCTGTAGGACATCCCTGCAGAGGGTCTTCTGGAAGAGGATGACAGAGAAAAAGCTATTATTGTTAGGACAATAAGGGGGATGGAGGGAGGGAAAGAAGACTGCAACAGTGAATACACTCAAACATCTACATTTACTTTAAGTGTACACAACTGTACTATATTCTTTGTGCTTCATTGTTGCAGTCCTGACTTATGAGATGACTCCCAAAGCTGAGATGAGAGTGAAAGGTGCCTTAATGGGAAGAGAGGATGTCCTGCAAGATGGCAGTGGAAAATCCTGCTCTGGACTTGGAGAAGGCTGACAGGTGGTAGTGCTTGGTGAAGGTATGCACTGATGACCAGATAGCTGCTTCCAGAATCTCTTTCGTAGGCAGTGGAGGTAGAAGTGGCCCTAGTTGAATGGGTCCTAACAGATTCAGTGGGCTTTTTGCTGTGGTAGGTGTAACAAAAGGAAATACAGTGGGAGATCCACTTGGAGGTAGTTTGCTTGGAGACTGGTTTTCTTTCACAGCCCAAGACAAAAGAAACAAACAGTTGTTTTGATTTTCTGAAAGTTTTACTACTGTCAAGGTAGTAGCAAAGTTGCCTGTGTACATCCAAGGAGTGAAGGATTCTTTCCCCTTGGTTCTGTGGCTTAGAGAAGAAGGTAGGCAAGTGTAAGGCTTGGTTCAGGGAAGTGTCCGTGACCACCTTGGGCATAAATGTTAGGTTAGTTCTGAGTGAAACTCTGTCTGGGTGGAAGATAAGAAAGGGATCTACTGCCTTGAGGGCTTCCAACTCAGGGACCCTCCTAGCTGAGGTGACAGCCAGTAAAAGGGTAGTTTCCCAGGTCAAGAAATTCAAATCAGCTGGTTCAAAGGGGGGGTCACATTTTCTAGAACAAAGTTCAGGTCCCAGGGAGGGGGTGGGCTGCCTCCTGGGAAGTCTGACATGCAGCACTCCCCTATGGAACTGTGTCATTAGGGGGGGAAAGATAGGAGGAGGAGTAGGGATGTAGGCTAAAATGACAGAAGCATGAATCTTAATGGAGGAGAAGGATAGGCCTTTGTCCACTAAGATAGCCAGGTACTCCAAAATGGCTGAAATGTTGGTAGACACAGGGATGAAGCCTTGTTGCTGACACCATAAAAACACTATTTTTCCACTTGGCAGGAATCACCTGACTACTCAGGGATTGTCCACGGTAGAATTTTGATGAATTATCCTGGCAGAGAGTTTGACAGTTTGCAGGTTGGGATGCACAAACTTTTTCTCTTTGCCTGAGTCAGCAGATTCCTTCTCTGGGGTGACCACCAAGGTTTTTCTTTGGTCATACTCAGTAGCAGGGAGTACCAGTGCTGCCTGGGTCAGTCCGGAGCTATCAGGATGACCCTCAATCCTTCTTCCCTGGATTTTAGGAGGACCCTTGGAAGGAGAGGCAGGGGGAAATGCATAAATGAATAGATGGCTCCACAGGAAGGAGAAGGAATTTGTTCTCCAGGCTGTGTGACGTTTGCTCCTGGAACAGAATATTTTTAACTGAGCATCTTTGTCAGTGCCAAAGAGGTCTGTTTGTGGGGATTCCCATTTCTGCACTATGCTGAGAAATGTTTCCCAGTGCAGCTGCCTCTCTTCCATTAAGTGTTTGCTGAGGCAGTCTGCTAGAGTGTTCTGAGCCCCAGGAAGGTACTGAGCCATAAGATGCAACCCCACAGCATTGGCTGTCTCCAAGATCTGCACTGCCAGCCAGCAAATAGGGTAGGAGTGGGTTCCCCCCTGTTTGTTTCTGTACCACATGACTGTTGTGTTGTCTGTTTTGATAAGTAGAACCCCCTGGTTTCCAGTGATCCTTAAAGGGTACCATCCCCTTTTGTACTGCCATCAATTCCTTCCAACTGATGTCCCTGAACTGCTCTTCCCATTTACCCTGGGATATGAGCTGATGGAAATGGCCTCCCCAGGCTGTGTCTGATGCACCTGTGGTTAAAGTTTGGCCCTGAGGGAGGAACCTGAAGGGGAGACGCTGGTTCTGTGCACATGCTTGTGCCCACCATGCCAATTCCTCCTTGAAGCAGTGAATTAGGTGGCTTTCTGTCTCTGGGGCTATGAGTGCTGGCACCACAGATTATTTTGGTATCACTGCAGTTTCCTAATGTGTAGCCTGGCCAGAGGGATCATTAGTATACAAGATGCCATGTAGCCCAGTGCTCTGAGGAATTCCCTGGCTGAGAGGTATTACCTCTGTATAATGTCCTGGAAGTACTGGGTTAAGAATGAAGCCTTGTCTGGGTGCAGGAAGGCCTACTGGAAGGAGGAATCCAGCACAGTCCCCAGGAAGACAATCCTGTGTTGGACATGCTGAGGTTTATGGTAAACCCTAGAGAACAGAGCAGGGTCTGGGTGAAGGCCAGATCCTTCGGGAACTTGTACTGACTCATGGCCTGAATGAGGCAGTCATCCAGATAAAGGTAAATTTGGATGCCGCTTGTTCTGCAGAAGGCAATTACAGAGGAAGACATTTGGTGACAACCCTGTGAGCAGCAGAGAAGCCAAAGGGAAGTGCAGAGAACTGAACGTGACTGGTACCTGCTCTGAAGCGAAGAAAACTGCTGGATTCTTCTATAGGGATGTGCAAGTAGACATCTTTTAGGTGCAAGGTAACCATTAGAGCCTGAGGAGTGATCATGGAAAGAAGATTTTGAAAAGTAAGCATTTTGAATTTTGGGACTAGAAGGGACTGATTAAGAATGGAGAGATCCAAGACAAGGCACCAAGGGCCTTCTTTCTTGGGGAACAGAAACAGTCTGGAGTAGAAACCTTTTCCTATCTGGTGGTCGAGCACTAGTTCCACACAGTCCTGAGAGCACAGGTTGTGAATCTGAGAAATGGCCTCTGCTCTTTGGTTTTGTGGCACATCAGGGTAACCTGAGGTTCTTTGAAAGTGAGCTTGTAGCTATTTGAGATTACTTCAAGAACTCACTTGTCGGAGGTGATGAGGGCCCAGTTTTCCTTGAATAAGGAAAGTCTTCCTCTTATCTTGTCTGGGGGAGGGGGATGTTGGGTAGGGAGAGTGATGAGTCATTGCTGATCTCTGCAAGGGACCTGTGACTCCCCAGCCTGGGTGTTTCTGAGGACCACTGCCTAGCCCTCTCAGATTGCTGTTTTTGCCTATGAGATCTTTCACTTTGGGTTTTCCTCTGAATGGGTTTTGTTTGGGAGGGAAAGGACCTATGCTTAGTGGGAAAATTCCTACTGAACTTAGGAGGCTGGACTTGGAGGAAGTCCTTGACCATTTGCATGGATTTTGCTTTATCCTCCATCTTTTTAACACAGCCTCAGTCTTTAGATTTGACATGCTCCAGTAATGTCTGCTCCCTAAGCCAAGCATGCCTTCTGATGACCATGCCAGACACAGCTGCTTGGAAAGATGGCTCTATGGTATTATATCCAGAGTGCAAGGAGTGTCTAGCTGCCTGGGAACTGGAATTGCAGAGATCCAGCAATTCCTAGGAGGTATTCTTGTCCTCCAAGGAGGAAATCCTTTGCTTCATTTTTTCCAAAATACTCTGTTGGTATTTTATCATATGAAATTGGCAGTTGAGGACCCTCATGGCCAGGGTAGATGAAGTGTAAACCTTTTTCTCAAACCTGAAGGGCCCCTGCTTTCTTTGTCTTGTAGGTAGTGGGTATTTTGAAGTACTGGCTCTAACTCCTTTGGGGCCTGGGTTGACAACCTCTGGGTCAACAGAGGGGTTCTTAAAAGGAATTTATGTGTGTCCAGTACCCTGTAAAACCTGTCTGGTTTACAAGGGGCTGGGGGAAGAGAGCCTGGATTGAGAGATGATTCCATAAAGACATCTTCTACCACTTCTAAAACTGGAGGGGATAGCCAAGGGTTTGCGTTGAGGGAGATCAAGGAACTCCCTGACCCTCTTTTTTGCTTGGGGGTACTCCAAAGCCTGCCACTGGAAAAACTCTCTCATGGCATGCAGTGTCTCCCCAAAGGTAATGTCCTCAGGGGGTGAAGCAGAAGGCAACACCTCTTCTGTGTCGGAATCCTCAAAGGAGGTAAGGAACGGTTCTTCTTCAAGGACAGATTCCTCCTGATCAGAGTCTTCATCTTAATCAGTGATTTCTGAAAAGGTCTCAGATGTAAGGTTCCTCTTCCTTTTATCTGGGGAAGATTCATGGGAGGTTGCCTACCTCTGGCCAAAGAAATAAGGTCCTCAGCCAACCTGAACAAATCCTGCTGATAACCTGTGGAACGGGAGTCGGCAAGCCTAAGCACTGAAAAAAGAAGTTATGTTCTTACTATAACGTTCCATCTGTGTTGTTGATCTTCATTCATTCTTGACTGTTGGGTTCAGTTCCAATCCTCAGAACTGACTCGGCTGTTATATCAAGCTCGTGCCAACCACAAACTCTCAAGCTAAGGCTATCCATACTGCCTCTCTTCCCTTTACCTCAGATCAAGTTTGCCCATTATGAAGAAAAATATGGAAGCTCTGCCTGAGCAACAACCCTACTAGAAACTCAGGACTAGTTCTGAACCTCCAGGAGTCCCTAGAGGGAGCAGGAGGGTGGGATGTCAAGAATGAATGAAGATCGACAACAGAGATGGAACGTTATGGTAAAAACCTAAACTTCGTTATCTGATGTTGTCAATCTTCATTCATTCTTGACTACTGGGACAGAGTCCCCAGCTACTTTAGTCCCTGGGAGGCCCTAAGGAAGGATATTCCTGAGCACCATAGAGCCAAAGGATGCTCTTCCCCTGGAGACCATGTCTAATTTGTAATGAGTGATAAAGGTATGAGGAATAGCCCAAGTTGTGGCTGCGCATATATCTTCCATAGAAACTCTGGAATAGAAGACTACTGAAGTAGAAACAGATTTGGTAGAATGGTCTTAACTTTTGTTGGTAAGTCGAGTTTATTCTGATGGCTGTAGATAAATGTAATGATGTCTCTCAACCATTTTGACAGAGTGACCTTTGAAACTGGTTTGCCCAGTCTAGTACCTGAAAAGGATAGAAACAGTTGGTCTGATTTTCTAGATGATTTTGTTCTGTCCAAGTAAAAACGTAATTGTCTGTGGACGTCCAACAAATGTAAGCAATACTCTCCTTTATTTGAAAAATTTGGAAAGAAGACTGGTAAATCTATGGTCTGGTTGATATTGGAGTCTGACACTACTTTAGGAAGAAAGGAGGGGTTAGTTCTGAGCGATACTCTCTCTTTGTGAAAAATGCTATATGGATGCTTCACACACACAGAGCTTGTCACTCTGAAATTCTCCTGGCAGACATGATAGCTACCAGGAAGAGGATCTTCCAAGATAAAAACTTGAGGTCACAGGTGGCTGCAGGCTCAAAGGGCTGATGAACCAAACATTGCAAGACCAAGGTTAGGTCCCAAGGTGTTATAGGATCTTTAAAAGGTGACTTCAAATGTAGAGTGTCCTTAAGAAAGGTTTTGCAAAGACGGTGAAACATCAAAGAATGATCATCAAATCCATTATGGAAATTCAAAATGGCAGCTAGGTGAAGTCTAATGGTGAAAGTTGAGGCTCCCAATTGACATAAGGTGGCTAAATATTCCAGGACCTTATCGACCAGAGCTGAGAAAGGATCAAAACCATTTTTATCCAACCAGATAGAAAATCTCTTCCATTTGCTAAGGTAAATTCTCTGTTAGATGGTTTATGAGAAGCCAGACATATCCTTTGCACTGAGGAAGACAAATTATTTCGCCTGGCAATTACTGGAAGTGGAGAAACCAAGCTGGCAGCTTGAGGTGTTGAAAGTTGAGATGGACCAAGCCCTGAGAATGAGACAATAGATCTGGATTTGGATCCAG
Source organism: Protopterus annectens (assembly GCF_019279795.1). Lineage (NCBI taxonomy): Eukaryota > Metazoa > Chordata > Ceratodontiformes > Protopteridae > Protopterus > Protopterus annectens. The sequence goes on along the minus strand of NC_056733.1, from coordinate 215,050,591 downwards.
AGTCCACAGGCAGTGAACCAGGTGAGACCAGAGAAGGGGAAAGGGAAAACAAATTTGACAGGGTCAATAAGGTGCAATGAGAATCACTTTGCTTCTCAACCGTTGAGCTTTTTTCAGAAGTTGGGGAATTAGAGGGATCGGTGGGAAGGCATATAGATGTCCCAGGGGCCAATCATGGAGAAGTGCTTCTCTCAGGGACTCCACCCGAGGGGGGACTAGGGCAAAGTATCTGCTGCATTTGTGGTTTATTGGAGAGGCAAACAGGTCGCAGCAAGGCTGACCCCATTGACAAAAGATTTTCATCACTACATTGGGATTGACAGACCACTCATGAGGTAGAAGGATACACCTGCTTAGCTTGTCTGCAATCGCGCTAGAGTTCCCCGCGATATGCATTGCTATTAGAAAGCAGTTGGAGGGGATTGCCCATTGCCAAACTCTTAGAGCTTCCCAACATAGAGGGTAGAATCTGGTTCCCCCTTGTTTGTTTATGTACCAGACTACTGATATGTTGTCTGACTGGATAGCAATCGTTCCTGAAGGAAAGGCAGACTGGAATACTTGCAACGCTAAAAGCACTGCCCTTAGTTCTAGGACATTTATATGCAGATTGGCCTCTTGAGGGGACCAAACATCTTGGACTGTCTTTCCCTGACAATGACCCCCACCCTATCAGGGAAGTGTCCGTGGTCACTACGCCCTTGGGCTGAGAGGGGTAAAAGGGATGATTCCATAAATTCTCTTCTGGCTTCATCCACCAAGATAAATCCTCCCTGCAGCAGTTCATTATGAGGATTGGATGGGATATTGGGTGAGTTAACAGTGACCATTGTGACACCAGGAGCCACCGAAGCTGCCTCATATGGTACCTTCACAGGGGGACTAAGGTGATTGTTGCTGCCATGGTCCCAAGAAGTTGTAGAACTAGACAAGCAGGAACTTTGTCTTGAGAGAGTATCACTTGAAGTTGTGACCTCAACTTTAACAGTCTGTGATGAGGAAGGGAAGCCACGCAGGATTTTGTGAATAGTTTTGCTCCAATTAATTCTATATCCTGTGGGGGAGATAGTTGTGATTTTTCTCTGTTTATGGAAATGCCTAAGAATGAGGCAAGATGTAGAATGGAGTCCAAGGTGAAAAGCAGTAGATGCCTGGTGGGGGTGGTGGGGAAAAACACAACAGATCCAACGCCAAAGGATTTTATTACAACAAGCAAAGCGTTCGGGTAAACCACCCACCTGGACAGGTTACAATTTTTGGATAATAGACTTGAGGCCACTAAGAAATGTAAAATATTAAGAGATGTTAATGATTTCAAGATGGGCCATATCTTCTCTTGACCAAAGACTGAAATTCAAACAAAACTGTCCATAATACAAAAAGGGCCACTGTATCAATTGGATGCTTTTTCGTCAATCAATATGGTAGAGTCAACCCAGACAGCCAATAATGAAGATGTTCTATCTGTGAGATAGAGATAGACAGGTTAATCAGGACCAAACCCCTCCCCTGCTTGACACGTCACTTCCTCCCTGGGCTACTATGGAGGTTTCAAAAGTGAACGAAAAGAGTGAGCTGTTAGAAGCTGCGGTATCAACTACATTAAGTACTAGTCAACAAAATGCTTCATTTTTTCGAAATTATATTGCACGAGGGTCATTTTCCACTTCCATGACACGTTTCCAGTAAAACCTTCTGGAAAAGGTGGGAATACAACAGAGGGACCCCTCATGGGGATGATCGCTGCAACAGCAGGTAATGAACACTGTAAATGGGGCAAGAAGAAAGAACAGCAGCCCTGCACATCGGAACAAGGCTGCACATCGTTAATGGACAAAAAACAAGGTATTATGAACTTGTCTAACCACAGACACAAATATCGTTAATAGGGAAGGGCTTGAAGTTTATACCAAGTCATCAGGTGATGTAGTTAAAGCACTGACTGACTTAAAAATATTTGTAAGGAATTTAAACCTCAAATTATTGTTTAAACATGAACATATTACTGATGTAGCAATATGTAAAAAAAAAGTGTGTTTATTCCTATAAGTAGTCCTGTGATAACAGCATTTCATAATATATGTGAACATGAGTTGAGAGATCTATATGACAAAAATATTAAAAGGAAATTTTACAATTTAACTTTTGCTGAAAGTGAAGCACTTAATCAGTTGGAGGAAAATGATCATATAATTATCAAACAGGCTGATGGGGGGGTGCTACAGTGATCGTAAATCGAACTGACTATATGACATCACTGAATACCTTTCTGCAAGACACTGAGACTTTCAAGAAAATTACATTTATGGATGTTAAGAAATGTATTTCAGAAGTGAATATGTTAATTTATGAGTTACAATTGAATAATGACATAACCATAGAATTATTTAATTATTTTATGGTTTCTTGCCCTAGAATACCACAGATTTATGGTATTCCAAAAGTGCATAAGTTACTTGTGACCCCCCCCCCCCACTGAGACCTATAGTCTCTGGAAGGGGGTGGATAACAGAACCCATTTCTATTTTTCTGCAAAAAAGTCCAAGTAAGTATCTATTGCAGTGTCCTAGCGTTGTGAAGGCTACTACTGATGTTTTAATAAGATTAAGGGAATGGCATGTTAATGAAAAAGTGACAAATTACCTATTTGTTATGCTAGACATAACCTCACTTTTTACTGTGACACCAAATGAGTATGGCATTGACGCTATCCGTGACTTTCTCAATATTGAGATAGGTCTTCCTGCCAAATAAATTGAGAATGTATGTGTATTATTGGACATAGTATTGACAAAACATATTTTTCTTTTTGATAATGAACCATTCCTGCAATTGGCTGGTGTTGCCATGGGTATTCTCATGGCAAACACTTATGCCACTTTAGTTCTACATCAATGGGAGAAGCGGTTTATTAATAGTAGAAATAATATAATGAATGAGAAAGTTTGTTTTTATCAAAGATTTTTGATGACTGTTTCCTGATTTGGAATAGAACTCAAGAAGAATTGAATGAGTATGTCCTGTATTTGAACAGTACTACAGGTTTTCTGAAATTTAAGATGACAAGCTCTAATAATAAAATATTGTTTTTGGATGTACAACTAGAGAGAAAGGGTGATCAAATCGAAACTAGCATTCATAGGAAAGATGTGCATATGAATCGCTATGTCCATAAAGTATTTGTGCACCCCATATGTTTAGTGGAATAATGAAAGCACAATTAACTGAATACAGGCTGAATACAGATGACAGAAAACGTGAAGAGCAAATGAAGGAAATGACTAGAGAGTTTTATGATAGTGGATATGACCTGATGGCCATAGAGAACATATGTGAAGAGGTCTACAGCAATAGTTCTAATATTAGTAAGCCTACATTGTTAGTGGGTGAGAATATCAAAAAATTCTGAAAAGAACAAGTTAATAAGATAAGCTATGTCACTACAGTTAATGTAAGAACGTATGACATCAAGAAAATAATACAAAAAAATTGGGGTATACTGTTAGCAATGCAGAACTACAAAAGATTATGGATGATAAAAATAGTTTTTCTTACAGGAACCTTAATAATATAAAAAGAAGGTTATGTTATAAAGATTTTAGACCTATTGGTAGAGGTTGTACTGTAAGTAAGTTTGGTACAATTCAATGTATGAACTGTAGTTGCTGCAATAACATTTTTACAAATAATTTATTTATTCATCCCATAACATATAAAGAGTATGTATTTTACTGTTTTGCTAATTGTAATAGCACAAATGTGGTATATCTGGCGACCTGTGTTAAATGGTCATCATTTTATGTGGGTTAAATCACTAGGAAATTAAAGGAGTTCAACGGGTTTCTATAAAGCATTCCTCAACTTCTCAGCCCTTTTGCTCCCTATTTACATTTTCCTCCATAAAGCATCAAAAATGAGGTGTTTAAAATATTTCTAATTCACTTTACTTCTTTAACAGGAGCTTCCCTTAGCGTACTGTGATGGTTTAACTTTCAAAATACATTTTCTCGCACTTTAGTAGAGCTAGCTGGAGTCACCCAATTCATCACGTCATCGAGGCCAGGCAGTTCAGGCACTTTTTTTAACCAGTTCCCTCCTGCAAAGTGACATCACCATGGCCGGCCTCTGATGCTAAGTAAAACAATGAAACATACCCATTCTGTGATGTCACAGCTCCCTTGGCCATCCCCCACCCTTTGAGTGCTCAAATACAGCTGCTGGAGGTAGGGAAGTTCTGTTTCTGGTTTTGTTTCCAGTACGCTGTGTTTTGGCATTGGAACCCCTTGTGCGAGTCTCCATACAGCAGCCTCTCACGTAGCTTACTAATTGGTAAATGTGATATTCCTTTTTCTAAATGCATTGCCCTAGGTTTTTCTGGATCATTTGTTTGCTACAATAATCGCTTCTGTCCAGCCCTTTATTACTTTAATAAAATGAACGGCTGTATCAAAAAAACTTTACTATGAAAACACTTACCAGTAGATTTTTCAAGCATTGTGGCATATTCAAATCTTTTTCATACAGCCATTCTTTTATTATTTTTATTATATTTCTGGGGTTTTACTTAGTTTTTTATTTATTTGCAGTGTTATTCATAAATGTCCGTTTCTTTTGCTGTGTTTGTTTCTGAACTGGTGCACATGGCCATGGTTGCCAGTAGCAACTGATTTCCTTTATTGGTGTTCTCTGTGCAGCCCTTTACTGCTTTACTTGTATAACTAAAAAGATGAACGGCTGTATGAAAAAGCATTATGGACTATTACAGTCTTTTTTTGATACAGACATTCGTTTTATTATATTTACATTGTATTAGCTGTTTTTTTTATATAAAAGCTTTGATGGGCAGTCATTTTAACTCTTTGGCTGGACTGCAACCCCCTGTTTAAAGCTGTTGTTCCTGGAGAAGAAGATGCACTGCACCGTTCTTTTTTTTCATCCAATAAAAATGTAATCTGGATCAACACTAGGAACTTTTCTCCTAAGTGTAGTTGCTGGCCGTATCTATTTCCTTGAAGAATTCATTATACTACCTGCATATCGGGCTATTTTGGAGCTAGGCTTCCTCAGCAAGAAATACCTTTTCTCCGATATTGGTAAGCCTATAACCTTTCTACTTTTGTCCCTAATCTAATGTTATTGCTGGCAATTTTCTGTAATGATTAGCATAGTTGGCTACATCAAGTACTTCCTTCGTATATTGCGATTGTCCTTGCCCTGATGCTAGCAGTAGTTCCCTCATGGCACAACAGCAGAATTCAGCA